>NW_022445842.1:0-2648 GCF_009761245.1 Sapajus apella | reverse complement strand
TTACATATGCATTCAAAGTTCAAAGTAGAGCTATTTCTAGTCTAATAAAAAGCATAAAGTTATGCATAAATGCTTATATGAAACACTTATCAAGCTATGCTATATTTGTTTATATTGTGAGTTCTATCTTTCTTAACCGATATCTTATATTTTTATAAATATTTTAATTAAAAGAACCAATCCATGTCTTGATAAAGAAAGGAATCATTAACAGAGTTTACAAGAAATAGCCTAATTATATTTATAGGCTAACTTATGACATTGAGAATAGGTTGGGTAACAAGACTTATAGAATGATACAGATCTGAGATTATTGCTATTTAGATTTACAATTTTTTACTTATGAGAAATTTAAGTATCTACAAAAAAGAAAAGATATGGCATATTTTACACTGAATATAACTTTTCCATGTAAAATATTATTAAAATTAGGCCAGTCACAGCGGCTCATGTGTGTAATCCCAGAACTCTGGGAAGCCGAGGCAGGGGATCACATAGGTCAGGAGTTCAAGACCAGCCTGGGAAACATCATGAAACACTGTACTTACTAAAAAAGTACAAAATTAACCAGGTGTTGTGGTGGGAACCTGTAATCCCAGCTACTTGGGAGGCTGAGGCAGGAGAATTGCTTGAACCTGGGAGGTGAAGGTTGCAGTGAGCTGAGATCACGCCATTGCACTCCAGCCTGGGCTACAGGAGCAAAACTTCATCTCAAAGAAAGAAAAGTATTAAAATTTATTAACACTAAATAATTTCCCAAAAGTCTTGTTTTCTAATTTGTTTTTAATTTTGATTCTGTCATGTTCTGCATAAGTTCTTCAAAGTCAACAATCAAGAAAGGCCAGAATGGAATACTAAACTTCAGTAAGTAGCAATTTTTAATATTGTTTTGTAGATTGTCTTGCAGAGACTAGATACTGTAGTTCTTTTGTACTTTTGTCTAATTATTAATTTCCTAATTAGGGTTAAATAAAACAAATAGTAGCCAGAGATATTTTTTCAGTATTCACTTGACACAGATTTAAAGTTCTTTTAATCATACAATGATTTTGTTGATTTTTTAAGGATCATTACATAAAACTTAAGACAACTCGATCATGCAGACAAAACAACTAATGAGTAACTTGGCCAAGATTTCCACTGGCTGGATTAATCTGTATTGCTTAGAATGAAGTCAGTTCTTTGTTCATGTGGATATTGAAAAAAAATAAAGCAACATTCAAATTCATATTTTATTTAGTTTTAAGTAATGCCTAACTTCATGTTTACACTAACCCTCTGGCAAAATGAGCCATTTGAACAAGCAAAACAAAATAAAACAATAAATAAATAAATAATAGATAAAGTTAAAAATATGTTGAAACTTCCAGCTTTAGACTTCAAAGCCATTTTAATTCATTTATGGATTAACAATAAAAGGGAAAACACTGAATAAGAGTCTTCATCTTTCATAGTAAGGCATATATATTTAAAAAATAAGTCATCTATGCATTAGCAACTGGAAAAGAGTATAGATTGTTTTTCCTATTTCATCCACCAAAATATTTTGGTATAAAATATATGTTGAATTTCTAAAATAAAAATTTGAAAGTAGACTTAAAACATAATTTTACCTGGTGGAGGGTATGTGAACGCTTTCAAGATAACTTGGGAGTAAAATTTTCAATACTTAATTATTTATCCAGATAAAACCAATCAGCATTTTAAACAATTTGTTTCTGTACACTGACTTTTTTTTCCTTGGCAGTGTGGGTAATAACAGATGCTTATATTTACACATTTACAAAAACACTTTTTAGCCTTACATCTTTAATAAGTAGATGAAGCAATACGAAGTGATGATATCATGCCATGCACCAAACCAACTTCTGTGATATAACTCCACTCCAGCCCTCCATTTACAATTTATTTGAGGTTTTAAAATCTCAGTTTATTCACATGTAAGTGGATTTCTATGAGAATGAAATGAAATAATAAGGGTGTAATATCAGTCAAACCAAATGGCACATACAAGCCTCACATAATAAGTGTTCAGTAAATGTTGATTTTTAAAAATATCTTTCTCTATTGTAACTTAGTCAACATATGAGAAAAATAAATATCACAACTTCATCCACCAATCCAAAAATGATTATATTCATAGTCAACTCTGTCTCTATTTTCTCTATTCTTAGGTAAGATCATAACACCAAATAGCTACCTTTACTTCTAGAGTAATTGATCAAATGAGTAATGTCCATTGAAACCATAAAACATGAAAGGAACACAGATACAAATAAGGTAAACATGCTTTAGAATTTGTGTTATAATTTGTATTAGTGTTAGGTTAACACTAGCTCTCATAACAGTTAACACCAAAATATCAAGAGATTAATATAATTTTATTTATTTTTCACTAAATTCTAATGGTTGGTGGGAAGGGGTTTGTGCTCTTCTTGATATGTCGTCCTTTATGGATTCATTGACTCATCAGATGAAGACTGTGCTTCTTCTTTAAGTTTGTTTTTCAATATCTCCCTGAGAATCATCCTCAGTTCAGCAGGAAGGAAAAACTACAAAGACAGTATAGAGTATGAGATGTGTCAAGTTGTGTTATAATGGACCTGAAAAAGGCTTACATCACTTATCTCCATATGTCAGTGGCCAAG
>NW_022445841.1:0-2648 GCF_009761245.1 Sapajus apella | reverse complement strand
TATCTGGCTCTAAAACAAAAGCGGAGCTATGTAGCAGAATGATTGTCAAGGTGTATATTAAACTTACAGAGTTAAACAATTGTGTGAATGTACGAGTTCACTAACACTTTCTTTGGAGAATCTGGAAAGAGATATTTCCAGCCAAATACAAGCTCCTAAGAATTAGCGGTAAGATCGCATCTAAACTGCAGGAGAATCGTCTCCTTCAAACTGCTCTCTTATGTGTTCGTTCACCATCGGAAGTTGCATCTATCTTTCGATTCAGTGAGTTAGAAACACGTTTCTTCTAAAAACTGCGTTTGGATATTCCTGAGTGAATGGGAATAATGGGTGTAATGAGAAATATCGGGCTCTAAAACAAAAACGGAGCTATGTAGCAGAATGATTGTCAAGGTGTATATACAACTTAGATTGTTAAACAGATATCTGAATGTAGCAGTTCAGAAAACCTTTCATGGAGAATCTGGAAAGACATATTTCCAGCAATATAAAGACTCTTAAGAATTAGCTTTAAGATCGCATCTAAATCTTACGAGAAACGTCCCTTTCAAACTGCTCCACTGTGTGTTCGTTCACCTTAGGAAGTTGCATCTATGTTTAGATTCTGCGAGTTAGAAACACTTTTCTCCAAAAAGCTGCGTTTGGATATTCCTGAGTGAATGGGAGTGTAGGGTTTAATGAGAACTTTCTGGCTCTAAAACAAAAACGGAGCTATGTAGTAGAATGATTGTCAAGGTGTATGTTCAACTTACAGAGTTACACAGACCTGTGAATGTAGCAGTTGAGAATCACTTTCTTCGGAGAATCTGGAAAGAGATAATTCCAGCCATATACAGGCTCATAATATTTAGCGGTATAATCGCGTCTAAACCACAGGAGAAACGTCTCTTTCAAACTGCTCTGCTGTGTTTGGTTCACATTAGGAAGTTGCACCTATGCTTAGATTTAGCGAGTTAGAAACAGGTTTCTTCTAAAAGGTACGTTTGGATATTCCTGGGTTATTGGGAATATAGGGTGTAATGAGAAATATCTGGCTCTAAAACAAAAACTGAGCTATGTAGGGGAATGATTGTCAAGGTGTGTATTCAACTTACAGAGTTAGACAGATGTGTGAATGTCGCAGTTCAGAAACCCTTTCCTTGGAGAATCTGGAAAGGGATATTTCCAACCATATAGAGGCTCATGAGAATTAGCTTTAAGATCGAGTCTATGCCACAGGAGAAACGTCTCTTTCAAACTGCTATGCTCTGTGTTCCTTCACCTTAGGAAGTTGCATCTATGTTTAGATTCAGCGAGTTAGAAACACGTTTCTTCTAAAACCTGCGTTTGGATATTCCTGAGTGAGTGGGGGTATAGGGTGTAATGAGAAATATCTGGCTCTAAAAAAAAAAAAAACGGAGCTATGTAGCTGAATGATTCTCAAAGTGTATATTCAACATGTAGAGTTAAACAGATGAGTGAATGTAGCAGTTCAGAAAACCTTTCTTTGGAGAATCTGGAAAGAGATATTTCCAGCCATAAACAGGGTCATAAGAATTAGCGGTAAGATCGCGTCTAAACCACAGGAGAAACGTGTCTTGCAACCGGCTCTGCTGTGTGTTCTTTGACCTCAGGAAGTTGCATCTGTGTTTCGATTCAGCGAGTTAGAAACACGTTTCTTCTAAAAGCTGCGTGTGGATATTCTTGAGTGAAAGGGAGTATACAGTGTAATGAGAAATATCTGGCTAAAAAAAAACGCAGCTATGTAGCAGAATGATTGTCATGGTGTATATTAAGCTTACAGAGTTAAACAATTGTGTGAATATAGCAGTTGAATAACCCTTTCTTTGGAGAATCTGGAAAGAGATATTTCCTGCAATATACAGACTCTTAAGAATTAGCTATAAGATGGTGACGAAATCACATTAGAAACGTCTCTTTCAAACTGCTCTGCTGTGTGTTCGTTCAACTTCGGAAGTTGCATCTGTGTTTAGATTCAGCGAGTTAGAAACACGTTTCTCCAAAAAGCGGCGTTTGGATATTCCTGAGTGAATGGGAGTATAGGGTGTGATCAGAAATATCGGGCTCTAAAGCAACAACGGAGCTATGTGGCAGAATGATTGTCAAGATGTATATTAAACTTACAGAGTAGAACAATTGTGTGAATGTGCCAGTTCACTAACCCATTCTTTGGAGAATATGGAAAGAGATATTTCCAGCCATATACAGGCTCCTAAGAATTAGCTTTAAGATCGCATCTAAATCACAGGAGAAACGTCTCCTTCAAACTGCTCCGCTGTGTGTTCCTTCACCTTCGCAAGTTGCATCTATGTTTAGATTCAGCGAGTCAGAAACACGTTTCTCCAAAAAGCTGCGTATGGATATTCCTGAGTGAATGGGAGTATAGGGTGTAATGAGAAATATCGGGCTCTAAAACAAAAACGGAGCTATGTAGCAGAATGATGTTCAAGGTGTATATTGAACTTAGAGAGCTAAACAGATATGTTAATGTATCAGTTCAGGAAACCTTTCTTTGGGGAATCTGGAAAGAGATATTTCCAGCCATATACAGGCTGCTAAGAATTAGCTATAAGATCGCGACAAAATCACATTAGAAACGTCTCTTTCAAACTGCTCTGCTGTGTGTTTGTTGACCTTAGGAAGTTGCA
>NW_022445840.1:371-2648 GCF_009761245.1 Sapajus apella | reverse complement strand
TTCCTTGTTAGTTGTATTCCTAGGTATTTTATTCTCTTTGTGGCAATTGTGAATGGAAGTTTGTTCTTGATTTGGCTCTCTTTAAGTCTGTTACTGGTGTATAGGAATGCATGTGATTTTTGCACATTGATTTTGTATCCTGAGACTTTGCTGAACTTGCTTATCAGTTTCAGGAGGTTTGGGGCTGAGACGATGGGGTCTTCTAGATATACAATCATGTCGTCTGCAAATAGAGACAATTTGACTTCCTCCTTTCCTATTTGAATGCCCTTTATTTCTTTTTCTTGCCTGATTGCTCTGGCTAGAACTTCTAATACTATATTGAATAGCAGTGGTGAGAGCGGGCATCCTTGTCTGGTGCCACATTTCAAGGGGAATGCTTCCAGTTTTTGCCCATTCAGTATGATATTGGCTGTTGGTTTGTCATAAATAGCTTTTATTATTTTGAGATACGTTCCATCGATACCTAGCTTATTGAGTGTTTTTAGCATAAAGGGCTGTTGAATTTTGTCAAAGGCCTTCTCTGCATCAATTGAGATAATCATGTGGTTTTTGTCTTTGGTTCTGTTTATGTGGTGAATTACGTTTATAGACTTGCGTATGTTGAACCAGCCTTGCAACCCCGGGATGAAGTCTACCTGATCATGGTGGATAAGCTTTTTGATGTGCTGTTGCAATCGGCTTGTCAGTATTTTATTGAAGATTTTTGCATCTATGTTCATCATGGATATTGGCCTGAAGTTTTCTTTTCTTGTTGAGTCTCTGCCGGGTTTTGGAATCAGGATGATGTTGGTGTCATAAAATGATTTGGGAAGAATTCCCTCTTTTTGTATTGTTTGGAATAGTTTCAGAAGAAATGGTACCAGCTCCTCTTTGTATGTCTGGTAGAATTCAGCTGTGAACCCATCTGGACCTGGGCTTTTTTTGGGTGGTAAGCTCTTAATTGCTGCCTCAACTTCAGACCTTGTTATGGGTCTGTTCAGGGTTTCGGCTTCTTCCTGGTTTAGGCTTGGCAGGAGGCAAGTGTCCAGGAATTTATCCATTTCTTCCAGGTTTATTAGTTTGTGTGCATAGAGTTGTTTGTATTAATCTCTGATGATGGTTTGAATTTCTGTGGAATCTGTGGTGATATCACCTTTATCGTTTTTTATTGCATCAATTTGGTTATTCTCTCTTTTCTTTTTTATTAATCTGGCTAGTGGTCTGTCTATTTTGTTGATCTTTTCAAAAAACCAGCTCCTGGATTTATTGATTTTTTTGAAGGGTTTTTTGTGTCTCTATCTCCTTCAGTTCTGCTCTGATCTTAGCTATTTCTTGTCTTCTGCTAGACTTTGAGTTTTTTTGATCTTGCTCCTCTAGCTCTTTCAGTTTTGACGATAGGGTGTCAATTTTTGATCTCTCCTTGCTTCTCATGTGGGCACTTATTGCTATATATTTTCCTCTTGAGACTGCTTTAAATGTGTCCCAGAGATTTTGGTATGTTGTGTCTTCATTCTCGTTGGTTTCGAAGATCATCTTTATTTCTGCCTTCATTTCATTGTTTATCCAGTCAACATTCAAGAGCACGTTGTTCAGTTTCCATGAAGCTGTGCGGTTCTGTGTTAGTTTTTGAATTCTGAGTTCTAACTTGATTGCACTGTGGTCTGAGAGACTGTTTGTTACGATTTCCGTTTTTTGCATTTGCTGAGGAGTGATTTACTCCCAATTATGTGGTCAATTTTAGAGTAGGTGTGATGTGGTGCTGAGAAGAATGTATATTCTGTGGCTTTGGGGTGGAGAGTTCTGTAAATGTCTATTAGGTTTGCTTGGTCCAGGTCTGAGTTCAAGCCCTGGATATCCTTGTTAATTTTCTGTCTGGTTGATCTGTCTAATGTTGACAATGGGGTGTTAAAGTCTCCCACTATTATTGTGTGGGAGTCTAAGTCCTTTTGTAAGTCATTAAGAACTTGCCTTATGTATCTGGGTGCTCCTGTATTGGGTGCGTATATATTTAGGATCGTTAGCTCTTCTTGTTGCATTGATCCTTTTACCATTACGTAATGTCCCTCTTTGTCTCTTATGATCTTTGTTGCTTTAAAGTCTAATTTATCAGAGATGAGAATTGCAACTCCTGCTTTTTTTTTGCTCTCCATTTGCTGGGTAAATCTTCCTCCATCCCTTTATTTTGAGCCTTTGTGTATCCTTGCATGTGAGATGAGTTTCCTGGATACAGCACACCGATGGGTTTTGTCTTTTTATCCAATTTGCCAGTCTGTGTCTTTTGATTGGGGCATTTAG
>NW_022445840.1:0-271 GCF_009761245.1 Sapajus apella | reverse complement strand
TTTGCTTGGTCCAGGTCTGAGTTCAAGTCCTGGATATCCTTGTTAATTTTCTGTCTGGTTGATCTGTCTAATGTTGACAATGGGGTGTTAAAGTCTCCCACTATTATTGTGTGGGAGCCTAAGTCTCTTTGTAAGTCATTAAGAACTTGCCTTATGTATCTGGGTGCTCCTGTATTGGGTGCATATATATTTAGGATCGTTAGCTCTTCTTGTTGCATTGATCCTTTACCATTATGTAATGTCCCTCTTTGTCTCTTATGATCTTTGTTGC
>NW_022445839.1:0-2648 GCF_009761245.1 Sapajus apella | reverse complement strand
TAACTCCCTGTGTGCTGGACACAGGAATGGTGGCTGGCCAGTGAGTGATGGCACCTTTCCTCTGCAGAACTGGGCACTCCCCCAGGCAGGGACTGTGTGGTCTTCCATTTGTGGCCCCTGACTCCTTCCCTGGGATTTCCCTGTGTGGGGCTGAAGTGACTGCTGCTGCTCCATACAGCATTTGTGGATCTGAAGTCGCTTTGCCTCTCAGGTCCATGTCTCCATTAGCATCACACAGGGCACCTGCTTCAAGTGGGACATGGTGGCAGACCCTGAGACACAGAGGAAGCATCTCTATAGAAAGTTGCAACATTATCAGCAGGGTGCAGTGGCTCATGCCTGTAACCTCAGCTCTTTGGGAGGCCGAGGTGGACGGATTGTGAGGGCAAGAGATCAAGGCCATTCTGGCCAACATAGTGAAACCCCGTCTCTACTAAAAATACAAAATAAATAGCCTGGGATTGCACCACTGTACTCCAGCCTGGACAACAGAGTGAGACTCCATCTAAAAAAAAATTATATACAAAATAAAAATAAAATAAAATAATTATATATAATTGTAAGTATTTAATATAATTTTTATATATTTATATGTATTTAATATTTTATATATATATGTAGAGGCTGGGGTCTCAGTATGTCCTGAGGCTGGCTTTGAACTCCTGGGCTCAAATGATTCTCCCACCTTGGCCTCCCAAAGCACTGGGATTATAGGTATGAGCCACTGCACCTGGCCAAAAATTTAAAAATTTGCTGTTCATGTTGGTGCGTGCCTGTCGTCCCAGCTACTCAAGAGGCTGAGGCAGGAGAATTGCTTAAGCCCCGGAGGTGGAGGCTGCAGAGTGATGATCACACCACTGCACTCCAGCCTGGGCAGCAGAGTGAGGGCCTGTCTCTAAAAATATAAAAACAACAACACACAAACAGGCTGGCCACATAGAGTTTTGTGAGGATTGAAGGCCCAGAAGGTTAAGAAGTAATCACTGAGAAAAACAAGGACTTTTAGGCTGAGAGAAATGAAAGAGCCAGACCAGTCATGGTGGCTCCCGCCTGTGATCCCAGCACTGGGAGGCTGAGGCGGGGTGATCACTTGAGGTCAGGAGTTGGAGACCAGCCTGGCCAACATGGTGAAACCCCATCTCTACTAAAAATACCAAAATTAGCTGATGTGGAGGCTCATGCCTATAGTCTCAACTATGTCAAAGGCTGAGGCAGGAGAATTGCTTGAACCTAGGAGGCATAGGTTGCAATGAACCAAGATCACACCACTGCACTTCGGCCTGGGTGACGGAGTGAGATTCTGCTAAAAAAAAAAAAAAGCCAGCAAATAGGACCTAGAAATAGAAATTCCATTTGACTCAGCAATCCCATTACTGGGTATATACCCAAAGGATTATAAATCGTTCTATCATAAATACATATGCACACGTATGTTCATTTTGGCACTGTTTACGATAGCAAAGACCTGGAACCAACCCAAATGCCCATCAATGATAGACTGGACAGGGAAAATGTGGCACATATATACCACGGAATACCATGGAGCCATAAAAAAGGGTGAGTTCATGTCCTTTGTAGAGACATGGATGGAACTAGAAACCATCATTCTCAGCAAACTGACACAAGAATAGAAAATCAAACACCGCATGTTTTCCCTCAGGCAGGTGATAAACAATGAGAACACTTGGGCACAGGGAAGGGAACAACACTCACAGGGCTAGGTGGGGGGTGGAGGGGAGGGGAGGGGAGCACAACGGGGGAGGGGGGTGGGGAGGAGGGGGACGGATAACACCTGGAGAAATGCCTAATGTAGGCAACAGTGGTGGGGGGGATGGAGACAGCAAATCACCATGGCATATGTACCTATGCAACATTCCTGAAGGATGCAGGACATGCACATGTACCCTAGAGCCCAAACAGAATTTAAAAATAAATAAATAAAATAAATAAATAAAATCAAGAGTTTTTTTTAATCATGAAAAGTAGTTAAGATGAAAGAAATTAAAAGAGTAGCATCTCCGGGCATGGTGGCTCATGCCTGTAATCCCAGCACTTTGGGAGTCTGAGGCAGGAGGATCACAAGATCAGGAGTTTGAGACCATCCTGGTCAACATGGTTACTAAATTTAAAAAAATTAGCTAGGCGTGGTGGTGCATGCCTGTAACCCCAGGTACTCGGGAGGCTAAGGCAGGAGAATCCCTTCAACTGGGAGGCGGAGGTTGCCGTGAGTTGAGATTGTGCCAGTGTACTCCAGCCTGTTGACAGAGCAAGATTCCATCTCAAAAAATTAAAAATTAAAAACTAAAAATGAAAGACTAGCACCAATAAGATGAAAACTTTCTAAATGAGAGGGCTAACATGTAACACAAAGTTAAAATCAGCAAATACACAATTCAAATAAAAAGCTCTGAAGTTGGGCTTAAAAGTTACTCTCCACAAGAGATAAAAGTTAAGAGGTTTAAAATAATGATAAAACAAAGTGACAAAATAAATGTGATTTAAGAAGACAGACCGTCAGTGTCTCAAGTCTGGGATTAAAAGATTAAAAATATGAATATTAAAGCTAGAGTCTGAGAAGAGGGAGGTGATCACCCAGGAGATGGAGACGGTGCAGAGAACAGGCCCTTAGATGAAGAGCTGGCATTAGG
>NW_022445838.1:0-2648 GCF_009761245.1 Sapajus apella | reverse complement strand
TTACATATGCATTCAAAGTTCAAAGTAGAGCTATTTCTAGTCTAATAGAAAGCATAAAGTTATGCATAAATGATTATATGAAACACTTATCAAGCTATGCTATATTTGTTTATATTGTGAGTTCTATCTTTCTTAACCGATATCTTATATTTTTATAAATATTTTAATAAAAGAGCCAATCCATGTCTTGATAAAGAAAGGAATCATTAACAGAGTTTACAAGAAATAGCCTAATTATATTTATAGGCTAACTTATGACATTGAGAATAGGTTGGGTAACAAGACTTATAGAATGATACAGATCTGAGATTATTGCTATTTAGATTTACAATTTTTTACTTATGAGAAATTTAAGTATCTACAAAAAAGAAAAGATATGGCATATTTTACACTGAATATAACTTTTCCATGTAAAATATTATTAAAATTAGGCCAGTCACAGTGGCTCATGTGTGTAATCCCAGAACTTTGGGAAGCCGAGGCAGGGGATCACATAGGTCAGGAGTTCAAGACCAGCCTGAGAAACATCTCGAAACACTGTACTTACTAAAAAAGTACAAAATTAACCAGGTGTTGTGGTGGGCACCTGTAATCCCAGCTACTTGGGAGGCTGAGGCAGGAGAATTGCTTGAACCTGGGAGGTGAAGGTTGCAGTGAGCTGAGATCATGCCATTGCACTCCAGCCTGGGCTACAGGAGCAAAACTTCATCTCAAAGAAAGAAAAGTATTAAAATTAATTAACACTAAATACATTTCTCAAAAGTCTTGTTTTCTAATTTGTTTTTAATTTTGATTCTGTCATGTTCTGCATAAGTTCTTCAAAGTCAACAATCAAGAAAGGCCAGAATGGAATACTAAACTTCAGTAAGTAGCAATTTTTAATATTGTTTTGTAGATTGTCTTGCAGAGACTAGATACTGTAGTTCTTTTGTACTTTTGTCTAATTATTAATTTCCTAATTAGGGTTAAATAAAACAAATAGTAGCCAGAGATATTTTTTCAGTATTCACTTGACACAGATTTAAAGTTCTTTTAATCATACAATGATTTTGTTGGTTTTTTAAGGATCATTACATAAAACTTAAGACAACTCGATCATGCAGACAAAACAACTAATGAGTAACTTGGCCAAGATTTCCACTGGCTGGATTAATCTGTATTGCTTAGAATCAAGTCAGTTCTTTGTTCATGTGGATATTGAAAAAAAATAAAGCAACATTCAAATTCATATTTTATTTAGTTTTAGGTAATGCCTAACTTTATGTTTACACTAACCCTCTGGCAAAATGAGCCATTTGAACAAGCAAAACAAAATAAAACAATAAATAAATAAATAATAGATAAAGTTAAAAATATGTTGAAACTTCCAGCTTTAGACTTCAAAGCCATTTTAATTCATTTATGGATTAACAATAAAAGGGAAAACACTGAATAAGAGTCTTCATCTTTCATAGTAAGGCATATATATTTAAAAAATAAGTCATCTATGCATTAGCAACTGGAAAAGAGTGTAGATTGTTTTTCCTATTTCATCCACCAAAATATTTTGGTATGAAATATATGTTGAATTTCTAAAATAAAAATTTGAAAGTAGACTTAAAACATAATTTTACCTGGTGGAGGGTATGTGAACACTTTCAAGATAACTTGGGAGTAAAATTTTCAATACTTAATTATTTATCCAGATAAAACCAATCAGCATTTTAAACAATTTGTTTCTGTACACTGACTTTTTTTTCCTTGGCAGTGTGGGTAATAACAGATGCTTATGTTTACACATTTACAAAAACACTTTTTAGCCTTACATCTTTAATAAGTAGATGAAGCAATACGAAGTGATGATATCATGCCATGCACCAAACCAACTTCTGTGATATAACTCCACTCCAGCCCTCCATTTACAATTTATTTGAGGTTTTAAAATCTCAGTTTATTCACATGTAAGTGGATTTCTATGAGAATGAAATGAAATAATAAGGGTGTAATATCAGTCAAACCAAATGGCACATACAAGCCTCACATAATAAGTGTTCAGTAAATGTTGATTTTTAAAAATATCTTTCTCTATTGTAACTTAGTCAACATATGAGAAAAATAAATATCACAACTTCATCCACCAATCCAAAAATGATTATATTCATAGTCAACTCTGTCTCTATTTTCTCTATTCTTAGGTAAGATCATAACACCAAATAGCTACCTTTACTTCTAGAGTAATTGATCAAATGAGTAATGTCCATTGAAACCATAAAACATGAAAGGAACACAGATACAAATAAGGTAAACATGCTTTAGAATTTGTGTTATAATTTGTATTAGTGTTAGGTTAACACTAGCTCTCATAACAGTTAACACCAAAATATCAAGAGATTAATATAATTTTATTTATTTTTCACTAAATTCTAATGGTTGGTGGGAAGGGGTTTGTGCTCTTCTTGATATGTCGTCCTTTATGGATTCATTGACTCATCAGATGAAGACTGTGCTTCTTCTTTAAGTTTGTTTTTCAATATCTCCCTGAGAATCATCCTCAGTTCAGCAGGAAGGAAAAACTACAAAGACAGTATAGAGTATGAGATGTGTCAAGTTGTGTTATAATGGACCTGAAAAAGGCTTACATCACTTATCTCCATATGTCAGTGGCCAAG
>NW_022445837.1:0-2649 GCF_009761245.1 Sapajus apella | reverse complement strand
TATAGGTAAGTGACACCGTCACCCTATGTCAGATGTTAACATGTCTAGGTGTGTTGGGGTGATTTGAGACCACACGACCTTGTGCCACAGACTGGAATTCCTGGGCCAGAGGGAGACATTTGATTGCCACGTTATGATCTTCTGAGTGTAAACGCAGTCTTGTTTCACTTTGGATTATTTATTCTGCTGACATCTTATAAGGGCACTTTGAATTTCCAAGCATATAATAATTTTTTATTAGCTTTTAATTATGGACTTCTAGCACAATTCTGTGATCAGAAACGTGCTGTGTCATTGGATTTGTCTGACATACATTGAGATTTGCTTCATGAACAAAATAAGTCGGGTTAATTTTTGTAAACCTACCATGCATGCTTAAAACCAGTGTAGCTCCAACATTTCTTCCTGAGATACAGGATGATGGATGGATGGCTCCATGGATGTGACGGGGACGGTTACTGTTGGGGATTTCCGCCTCCTTCTGATGTTTTGTTGCTTAGAATATGAATGGCTGAGAGAGGGCTGTGGAGCTCCCACTCTGCTTGTCTGTGAGGTTCTTCCTGTTGTCCGGCCATCATTTGTTTTTTATGTCTTGCAGCCAAGACTGGCCGTGAGAAACCCTGGCGGCTCAGGAAGGAAGGAGCCACCCAGAAGCAGGAACAGGGGGCTGGTGGGGAAGACCAGAAATCAGGTCTCTGAAGGTCCCAGAGAGCCTTGGGGGGTACATGGGGGGCTGAGTTGGGGTAGCGGCATTTGAGTATGCGGGTGCTCCGTGGAACGCCCACTGTGAGGTGGGCTGGGATGGGGATTGGGAATGGTGGAGAGGGAGTACAAAGCCCCAGGGTTGCTTAGGCAGCACCCAGACAGGAAAAGGTGTGGTGGAAACCAGAGCCCTGGTCTCCATCTAATTGCTCCCGAGCCTCCCACTTTCTTGCCCTGTGTGTCCTGTGGCTTCCCTGATAGACTTTCTCCCTGACTTGTAGCTGAACCTTCCTCTCACCCTTGAAGACTTAGTTTGAACCAGATTCTTTCCCAGACCCCCTCCTCCAGGTGCCCAACATCCCATTTTCCCCTTCCTCACCCACCCTCCCGTCCCCCTCCTCAACTCAGATCCCACCCCCTTCCCTCCCCCAGCACTAAGCCACCCCCACCTCTGTCCTGGCCACCTCAGGGTGCCCTGAAAGGCCCAGGAAATTCAGGTGCTATGGCTGCTCTTTTGGCTCCTCCTGGGGTTTCCCAGCCATCAATCCACCCATATGAGTAGACACTGGACCCGTGGCGTTTCTTCTTTGCTATTGGGCTGTGTCACACAGCAAATTGTACAGTGCAGGCCTGTAATTTCAGTGCTTTGGCGGGTTAAGGTGGGCAGATCACCTGAGACCAGGAGTTTAAGACTAGCCTGAACATCAGAGAGAAACCCAATCTCTACAAAAGATTCCAAAAAGGATTAGTTGGACACCTACTGCACTCTTGTCTCAAACAGAATAAACCAAAACAAAGTGAAATGTCATTTGAGTTTTGCGTCATCTGGCTTGATGACTTTTTAGGAACTTCTGAGTCATCCATGTCTTCTGCTCTTGGGGGCTGCCTCTAGGGAGTCTGTGTCCAGTCAGTGTGATGGGAGCTGAGAAGCCCATCAGATGGAGAGGAAAGGGGTGTGCCTGCTGGGAGGTTTGCAGTATGAGAGTCCCTAGGAGTGACATCATGACCAGGATGTGAATGAGGACTGTACTGTCCTTTGTTTTGTAAAATGTGTTTGGTGCAGATCATGGATTGACCCAAAGGAGAAAGGGTCTTAAAGGCCTTATGTTACTCAAATAGAAAGAAATGACAGGCCAGGTGTGGTGACTCACGCCTGTAATTGGGAGGCTGAGGCCGGCAGATCAGTTGAGGTCAGGAGTTCCAGACCAGCCTGACCAACATGGTGAAACCCTGTCTCTACTAAAGGTACACAAAATAGCCAGGCAGGGTGGCAGGCACCTGTAATACCAGCTACTCAGGAGGCTGAGGCAAGAGGATGGCTTGAGCCCAGGTGGCAGAGGTGAGAGTGAGCCAAGATTGCACCACTGCATTCTAGCCTGGGCGACTGAGCAGGACACTCTCAAAAATAATAAAATAAAAAATTAACAGAAAACCAACCACCGCATGTTTTCACTCATAGGCGGGTGTTGAATAATGAGAACACATGGACACAGGGAGGGGAGCACCACTTATTGGGGTCCGTTGGGGGGAAATAGGGGAGGGACAGCGCGGGGTGAGGAGTTGGGGAGAGACAGCATGGGAAGAAATGCCAGATATAGGTGAAGGGGAGGAAGGCAGCAAATCACAATGCCGCATGTGTACCTATGCAACAATATGGCATGTTCTTCACATGTACGCCAAAACGTACAATGCAATTAAATAAATAAATAAATTTGTAATTTTTTGTTGTAGTTGTTGTTGAGACACAATCTCCTTCTTGTCTCCCAGGATGGAGGGCATGGAGGGCAATGGCACCATCTCGGCTCACTGCAACCTCTGCCTCCCTCTTTCAAGCCATTCTTCTACCTCAGCCTCCTGAGTAACTGGGATTCCAGGTGCCTGCCACCACACCTGGCTAATTTTTGTATTTTTGGTAGAGATGAGGTTTCACCCTGTTGGCCAGGCTGG
>NW_022445836.1:0-2650 GCF_009761245.1 Sapajus apella | reverse complement strand
AGCCTGTCTCCTTCTGCCCAGTCCAACCTATATCCATGTTGAGCACAGGCTGGCTTCTTGGGGGGAAAGGGACAAGAAAAAGGAAAGGAGAGGAGAGAATGGCAGAAAGAAGTTGGAGAGGAAAAGAGAGAAAAGGAAGGGCAAGAGAAGCTGATCAAGGAAATTTAAAAACCCAACAGAGGTCTGGGTGTGATGGCTCATGCCTGTAATCCCAGCACTTTGGGAGCCGAAGCTGGCAGATCATCTGAGGTCAGGAGTTCAAAACCAGCCTGACCAACATGGAGAAACCCCATCTCTACTAAAAATACAAAAAAATTAGCCAGGTGTGGTGGCGGATGCCTGTAATCCCAGCTACACCAGAGGCTGGGTCAGGAAAATCACTTGAACACAGGAGGTAAAGGTTGCAGTGAGCTGAGATCGAGCCATTGCAGTCCAGCCTGGACAACAAGAGTGAAACTCCATCTCAAAAAACACAAAAAACCACCCAACAGAGACGAAGAGAAAAGGGGGGGAGGGGAAAAAAAGGATAAAAAAAAAAATTTTTTTTTTTTTTTTTTTTTTTTTTTTTTTTTTGAGACAGTCTTCCTCTGTTGCCCAGGCTGGAGTGCAGTGACTTAGTCTTGACTCACTGCAGCCTCGACCTCGGGTTCAAACAATCCTCCCACCTCAGCCTCCCCACCACACCTGGCTATTTTTTTTGGCAGATATGGGGTTTTGACATGTTGCCCAAGCTGGTCTCAAATTCCTGGGCTCAAGCAATCCACCCGCCTCGGCATCCCAAAGTGCTGGGATTACAGGCATATGAACCAGTGCTCCCACACTGACAGTTTTTTGTTTTGGTTTTGTGTTTTTAGTTCTTTTGTTTGTTTGTTTTTGCAGATGGAATCTCTATCTGTCACTCAGACTGCAGTGTAGTGGCAAGATCTCAGCTCACTACAACCTCTGCCTCCCAGGTTCAAGTGATTCTCCTGCCTCAGCCTCCCAAGTAACTGGGACTACAGGTGCACGCAGACACACCTGGCTAATTTTTTATATTTTAGTAGGGACGGGGTTCCACCATGTTGCCCAGGCTGGTCTCGAACTCCTGAGCTCAGGCAATCCACCCACATCAGCCTCCCAAAGTGCTAGGATTACAGGTGTGAGCCACCTCACCCAGCTTTGTTTTGTGGTTTTTTTGTTCGTTTGTTTTGGTTTGGTTTTGGTTTTGCGACGGAGTCTTGCTCGGTTGCCCAGGCTGGAGTGCAATGGTGCAATCTCAGCTCAGTGCAACCTCCACTTCCTGGGTTTGAGCAATTCTCCCTCCTCAGCCCCCCGAGTAGCTGGGATTACAGGCTTCCACCATCATTCCTGGCTGAATTTTGTAGAGATGGGGTTTCACCATACTGGCCAGGCTGGTTTTGAACTCCTGGCCTCAGTTGACCCACCCATCTTGGCCTCCCAAAGTGCTGGGATTATCACGACCAGCCCCTGACAGTGTTCCAAGCATGTAGGAAGCATGCAAAGTCCACGCAAGTCCCTGGGCTGGGCTGCTGGCCTCCCTGCTTGGTGCCTGGTGGCTGTTTCCCAGGAGGGCAAATAGACTCCCTGCTAGCTGCCCTCCTGGCATTGTGAGCTCCCCAGCCCACCCCCAGGCTGCACTGCATTCCCAATCAGGGCAGTTCCTGGACCCTCCAAATACAGCCCATGACATGATCTCTCCCCCAGATCCTAGGGCAAACGGGGCATTGAGGCACTCAGCTCAGCCCTCATACTCCCCTGCCACTGATCCTGAGAAGGGGCAGCTGGCACCAGGGAGTATTTGAGCAGAACCTCAGCCCATCCTGCAAGGTCCTTCCTGGGGAGACTGGCCTGATGCAAGGGCCTCAGCTCCTGAAAGCCCTCAGACTCCAACAGGAGGGGAAGGGACTCTGGGGATAGGCAGAAGGAAGGTTTGTGGGGAGTCAGTCACCCTCCAGAGCCCAGACTTATGGGTGGGCTGAGCAGATGGAGCCACTGCCCATTGCCATCTCCCCATGCCCTGACTCCGAGTGACCCCACTGACTACTCCCTTTGTGGCTCCAGCCATAGACGGGTCCCAGCCTTAGCCTGGCTGCAGTTTATTGGTGTGATGGTTAATTTTCAGTGTCAGCTTGACTGGATTAAGGGACACCTAGAGGCCCAGCGCAGTGGCTCATGCCTATAATCCCAGCATTTTGGGAGGCCGGGGCAGGTAGATCACGTTGTCAAGAGATCAAGACCATCCTAGGGATGAAACCCCATCTCTACTAAAAATACAAAAATTAGCTGAGCATGGTGGCGCATGCCTGTAGTCCCAGCTACTCGGGACGCTGAGGCAGAATTGCTTGAACCCAGGAGGCAGAGGTTGTGGTGAGCCGAGATCGCACCATTGCACTCCAGCCTGGGTAACAAGAGTGAAACTCTGCCTCAAAAAAAAAAAGGGACACCTAGACAGCTGGTAAAGCACCCCTTCTGGGTGTGTCTGTGATGCTGCTTCCACAGGATACTTGCATGTGAGTTCGTGGCTGAGTGGGAAGATGCCCCATCAATGTCAGAGGGTACCATGCAATCAGCTGGGAGCCCCAGTAGGACAAAAAGGCAGAGGAAGGGCAAATTTGCTTTCTCTCTCCTGGAGCTGGGACAGCCTTCTTCT
>NW_022445835.1:0-2650 GCF_009761245.1 Sapajus apella | reverse complement strand
GCTTTGCCCCACAACTTAGTCCTTAAATATGCTTTTTCATATGATCTTAAAATTGTTTCTACTTATGTTTTATTTCACTAACATGATTTGCAACTTCCCTGAAGCAAAGGACTGACTCATGCATCTTTTATACCCAGTGTAATACTAAGCACCTGGTAAACACATGGTACCTATTATCTTCATTTGCCTTAAACTTTTAGATCTAATGTGGGAACTGTCATTTCAGCTACTTGTATGCTCACCAAATGGGATTTTATAATTTCACAAACATATTTGGGAAGATTTGGATGACACTATAGTACAGGAGCATTTTTCATCATAGATGATTTGACATGGTTCTCTTTAAATAAATTACCATTGCCACTTTGACAAGTTCATTTGTTGGAACCATAAAGGACTCTATTAATATGTGGGCTGACCTATATGTATTTCTTAGCATTTTCCAATGAGTGAACATTGAGTTTTCCTTTTCATTCTTCATGTCAATATCTACTAATGCACTATCATGCTAGTCAATGTATTTCAAAAACAAATAAGACAAACCATATACATTTTCTAATGTATCACTAGTCCAATTTAAGATAATGAGGTAGGAAAAGGTGTATTGTTTTGGCAGTTGCATGATACCCTCCTAAAGATGGAATAGTTTCTGAAAAACACTTTGATGAGCACTTGGAGTATAAATTGAGACGTTGAGGACCTGGCCATAAGAGAAACATTTGAAACTGCTCTGAGGACAAGGAAAGGAATTTCTTTGTTGTTTGAATGAGTCAGGGAGAGGAGAAAAAGGTGGGAAAACAGCAGAGCAAGCCCAAGACTCTATGAAGACGTCTTTTCGCCCTTTTCCATTTGGAAAGAGCCACAGGAAGACCCCAAATAGAAGGGCGTAAAAGGATTTGGAGAGCTTAATATAGACTTTTAGTTTTTTGTTCTACGTAAATGGAGACCTCTGTTCCTCGTGCCATCCAAATATCCTACAAAACTCAACGCTTTCTCTGTAGAACTTGGTCTTTGTAAAACTCAGTCTCTGCACAACTCAGCACCTTCTGAACTCAACCTCTACGCAACTCAAAATCTACTCAAACCAACTTCTATGTATTTCATTCTCTACCCAAATCAATTTCTACTCAAATCAAATTTTTCTCTACTCAGTTAAAACCCTTCTCAATTCAATACTTGAATCAGCTCCAACCCAACCTAATTCAAAATGTACTTAAGTAAACTAAGCTCTGTTCAACTGAGTTCCCTAAACTAAATTTCACTGTGCTTACAGATGCCTTGCGTGGGTGTAGTTTTTGGAAGAATTTGAAGAAGTCTGCCTCTTACATCTAGGCTCTAGCAGCATACACTGAAGAAAAACATGAATGCAGTTGTCTGAGAATACCATCGTCGGAATGAGTTTCCCAGGAATTTGCAGAAACCTTGCAGATATTTCTACGGGCTGTGGTTTCAAGCCACTTTATCTAGATATCAGAACAAAGGCTCCCAGCTGATGTAAGTTACAGACGTTGTTTAAAGCTTTGAATATGCATATGTAGACTACATGAAAGTAAGAAAATTTTTTCTGGATTGAAGGTACTCAGCCCAGAATGCATGGGTTAAAGAGCAGAACTATGGCAATGAGCAAGTAGAAAAGAAAGCCTTTTTCAAACTACATACAATAGTATTATCACACCTAAAATACTGATTAATAATTTCTAATACCATAAAGTATCCAATAAGGATACAATCATTTTTACCTCTTCCTTAGTCTTCAGGTAAATCAGTCAACGGAAGTAGTTTGGTTTTGTCGTTGTTCTTGCTGTGGTTGCTGTTTGGAAGGGGTCGCTTTACTTTACCCACCATCTAAATCAGAATTGATTTCCAGCCCAGGAAAACTCCTAATAGGCAACACTAAAAGAGAAAAAGAAATGAAAAGGAAGATGCAGCTGGGTGTGATAACTCACACCTGTAATCCCAACAATTTGGGAGGCTGAGGCAGATAAATCACTTGAGGACAGGAGTTGGAAACCAGCCTGGACAACATGGCGAAACTCCCTCTCTACTAAAAAATACTACTAATGATAATACAAAAATTAGCCGGGCGTGGTGGCGCGCAGCTGTGGTCCCAGCTACTCGGGAGGCTGAGGTAGGAGAATCACTTGAACCTGGAAGGTTGAGGTTGCAGTGAGCTGAGATTGTGCCACTGTACTCCAGCCTGGGCAACAGAGCGAGACCCCATCTCAAAAAAAGATAAAGAAAAGAAAAGGAAGATGGTTAGGGAGCTGGGATGCAGGGAGGTAACTCTATTCGACCAGTGAGGGTTTTACGGCAAGGAGAAATGGGAATTTTGGAGAATGAAAGAGGGTCTGGGAAGAAGAGGAAGAGCTAGGCGGACGCCAAACACAAACCTGCCTGTGTCCTGAGGGTCTGCTCTCTCAGCAGTTATGTCTGAAGCACGTTCAATCCTTCTGTTACAACAGCGAGCAGAAGAGGTCTCCACACTCTGCGGGAATCATGGAAGATGGGCTTTGACGGTATGCACTAGCAGAGGCTCTGGGACTTCACCAGCTGAATGCAATAAGTTTCACAAGCCTGCTCCTCTTGAAGAGAAAATTGCTTTTAAGTGGATTTTATTTCAAGGCAGACTGGCAATTCAACAGACATGGGC
>NW_022445834.1:0-2650 GCF_009761245.1 Sapajus apella | reverse complement strand
GCTTTGCCCCACAACTTAGTCCTTAAATATGCTTTTTCATATGATCTTAAAATTGTTTCTACTTATGTTTTATTTCACTAACATGATTTGCAACTTCCCTGAAGCAAAGGACTGACTCATGCATCTTTTATACCCAGTGTAATACTAAGCACCTGGTAAACACATGGTACCTATTATCTTCATTTGCCTTAAACTTTTAGATCTAATGTGGGAACTGTCATTTCAGCTACTTGTATGCTCACCAAATGGGATTTTATAATTTCACAAACATATTTGGGAAGATTTGGATGACACTATAGTACTGGAGCATTTTTCATCATAGATGATTTGACATGGTTCTCTTTAAATAAATTACCATTGCCACTTTGACAAGTTCATTTGTTGGAACCATAAAGGACTCTATTAATATGTGGGCAGACCTATATGTATTTCTTAGCATTTTCCAATGAGTGAACATTGAGTTTTCCTTTTCGTTCTTCATGTCAATATCTACTAATGCACTATCATGCTAGTCAATGTATTTCAAAAACAAATAAGACAAACCATATACATTTTCTAATGTATCACTAGTCCAATTTAAGATAATGAGGTAGGAAAAGGTGTATTGTTTTGGCAGTTGCACGATACCCTCCTAAAGATGGAATAGTTTCTGAAAAACACTTTGATGAGCACTTGGAGTATAAATTGAGACGTTGAGGACCTGGCCATAAGAGAAACATTTGAAACTGCTCTGAGGACAAGGAAAGGAATTTCTTTGTTGTTTGAATGAGTCAGGGAGAGGAGAAAAAGGTGGGAAAACAGCAGAGCAAGCCCAAGACTCTATGAAGACGTCTTTTCGCCCTTTTCCATTTGGAAAGAGCCACAGGAAGACCCCAAATAGAAGGGCGTAAAAGGATTTGGAGAGCTTAATATAGACTTTTAGTTTTTTGTTCTACATAAATGGAGACCTCTGTTCCTCGTGCCATCCAAATATCCTACAAAACTCAACACTTTCTCTGTAGAACTTGGTCTTTGTAAAACTCAGTCTCTGCACAACTCAGCACCTTCTGAACTCAACCTCTACGCAACTCAAAATGTACTCAAACCAACTTCTATGTATTTCATTCTCTACCCAAATCAATTTCTACTCAAATCAAATTTTTCTCTACTCAGTTAAAACCCTTCTCAATTCAATACTTGAATCAGCTCCAACCCAACCTAATTCAAACTGTACTTAAGTAAACTAAGCTCTGTTCAACTGAGTTCCCTAAACTAAATTTCACTGTGCTTACAGATGCCTTGCGTGGGTGTAGTTTTTGGAAGAATTTGAAGAAGTCTGCCTCTTACATCTAGGCTCTAGCAGCATACACTGAAGAAAAACATGAATGCAGTTGTCTGAGAATACCATTGTCGGAATGAGTTTCCCAGGAATTTGCAGAAACCTTGCAGATATTTCTACGGGCTGTGGTTTCAAGCCACTTTATCTAGATATTAGAACAAAGGGTCCCAGCTGACGTAAGTTACAGACGTTGTTTAAAGCTTTGAATATGCATATGTAGACTACATGAAAGTAAGAAAATTTTTTCTGGATTGAAGGTACTCAGCCCAGAATGCATGGGTTAAAGAGCAGAACTATGGCAATGAGCAAGTAGAAAAGAAAGCCTTTTTCAAACTACATACAATAGTATTATCACACCTAAAATACTGATTAATAATTTCTAATACCATAAAGTATCCAATAAAGATACAATCATTTTTACCTCTTCCTTAGTCTTCAGGTAAATCAGTCAACGGAAGTAGTTTGGTTTTGTCGTTGTTCTTGTTGTGGTTGCTGTTTGGAAGGGGTCGCTTTACTTTACCCACCATCTAAATCAGAATTGATTTCCAGCCCAGGAAAACTCCTAATAGGCAACACTAAAAGAGAAAAAGAAATGAAAAGGAAGATGCAGCTGGGTGTGATAACTCACACCTGTAATACCAACAATTTGGGAGGCTGAGGCAGATAAATCACTTGAGGACAGGAGTTGGAAACCAGCCGGGCCAACATGGCGAAACTCCCTCTCTACTAAAAAATACTACTAATGATAATACAAAAATTAGCCTGGCATGGTGGCACGCAGCTGTGGTCCCAGCTACTCAGGAGGCTGAGGCAGGAGAATCACTTGAACCTGGAAGGTTGAGGTTGCAGTGAGCTGAGATTGTGCCACTGCACTCCAGCCTAAGCAACAAAGTGAGACTCCATCTCAAAAAAAAAGAAAAGAAAAGGAAGACGGTTAGGGAGCTGGGAGGCAGGGAGGTATCTCTATTTGACCAGGGAAGGGTTTTACGGCAAGGAGAAATGGGAATTTTGGAGAATGAAAGAGGGTCTAGAAAGAAGAACAGGAAGAGCTAGGCGGACGCCAAACACAAACCTGCCTGTGTCCTGAGGGTCTGCTCTCTCAGCAGTTATGTCTGAAGCACGTTCAATCCTTCTGTTACAACAGCGAGCAGGAGAGGTCTCCACACTCTGCGGGAATCATGGAAGATGGGCTTTGACGGTATGCACTAGCAGAGGCTCTGGGACTTCACCAGCTGAATGCAATAAGTTTCACAAGCCTGCTCCTCTTGAAGAGAAAATTGTTTTTAAGTGGATTTTATTTCAAGGCAGACTGGCAATTCAACAGACATGGGC
>NW_022445833.1:0-1430 GCF_009761245.1 Sapajus apella | reverse complement strand
AAAAAAAAAAAAAAAAAAAAAAAAAAAAAAAAAAAAAAAAGAATGGGAAGGAACAGAGTTGAGAAAGAAAAGAGAGCTCATTTGTCCCCTGAAATAGTTCCACCATTTTCAGAGTTTATGTCTTGTATGCCCCCAGACCCTTCCACCCTGGCTCCTCACAGCACCTCCCAGGACCAAGTGCTTCAGCCCTGAGTGCCTGAGATGGGCAGGGAGGGAGGAGAAGGAGAGTCAGAGGGAGACCTAAAGAGACCCAGAGATGGCCAGGCGCTGCTCAAGCCTGTAATCCTAGCACTTTGGGAGGCAGAGGTGGGCAGATCATGAGGTCAAGAGATTGAGACCACCCTGGCCAAAATGGTGAAACCCTGTCTCTACTAAAAATACAAAAAAAAATTAGCTGGGCATGGCCACGTGCTCCTGTAGTCCCAGCTACTCAGGAGGCTGAGGCAGGAGAATTGCTTGAACCCAGGAGGCGGAGGTTGCAGTGAGCCAAGATTTCACCACTGCACTCCAGCCTTCCAACCTGGCAGCTGGCAACAAAGCAAGACTGTCTCAAAAAAAAAAAAAAAAAGGAGACCCAGAGAGTGTAAGACAGAGAGAGAGAATGAAAGCCCGGCCCCAGGAGTCAGAGAACTCCAGCCACCCCCACTGCCACCCACCTCTTGTAGGCCCCTGTGTGTCAGTTTCCCTGAGACTCGGTTTCTTGCCTATAACAGGAAGAGCAACCACATCAAAACCACGCTTTTCGAAGTAAGCTGCACACAGCCATGGGGTTCTGTAGCTGAGTGCTTTAGGATTAAAAGCGCACCACTTGGCTGGGTGCAGTGGCTCACACCTATAATCCTAGCATATTAGGAGGCCAAGACCTGGCCAACACAGCAAAATCTTGTCTCTACTAAAAATGCAAACATGAGGCCCGGCGTGGTGGCTCACACCTGTAATCCCAGAGCTTTGGGAGCCCAAGGCAGGTGGGTCACCTGAGGTCGGGAGTTCAAGACCAGCCTGAGCAACATGCAGAAACCCTGACTCTACTAAAAATATACACACAAAAAAAATGAGCTGGGTGTGGTGGCGCATGTCTGTAATCCCAGCTACTTGGGATGCTGAAGCAGGAGAATCACTTGAACCCGGGAGGTGGAGGTTGCAGTGAGCTGAGATGGCGCCATTGCACTCCAGCCTGGGTAACAAGAGCAAAACTCTGTCTCAAAAAAAGAAATGCAAAAATGAGTCAGGCATGGTCGTGGGCACTTGTAATTCCAGCTACTCAGGAGGCTGAGGCAGGAGAATTGCTTGAACCTGGGAGGTGGAGGTTGCAGTGAGCGGAGATCATGCCACTGCACTCCAGTCTCAGCAACAGAGCAAGGCTCTGTCGACCCTCACACCTTGCCTCCCCAGTTCTGAAATTACAGGCATGAGCCACTGTCCTGACCTAA
>NW_022445832.1:0-2651 GCF_009761245.1 Sapajus apella | reverse complement strand
TTAAAAGTTGACAAAGATTCCTATAATTATTCCCAGCAGCAGATATTCACCCAAGTGTACTAACCTTGCCCTTCGTATTCAAACCAAGTTCTTGACACCAGTTCCGCAAAGTGTCCCGACACACCTTATTAATAGGAGGTAAAACGGTCGGCAAGGGAGGGGCTGGTATTTTGCATCTAGCTTTTCGTGGAGCTGTAAATTGTTCATTTGTTTGAAGTAGATTACCTAAGAAAAGAATGGAACCAAAGTAGTAATAATTTAAAATTGGCAAGATTCTTTTAAAATTTTACAAAGATCATGGCCAGGTGCGGTGGCTCAAGCCTGTAATCTCAGCACTTTGGGAGACCGAGGCAGGCGGATCACGAGGTCAGGAGTTCAAAACCAGCCTGATCAACATGGTGAAACCCCGTCTCTACTAAAAACACAAAAAAATTAGCAGGGCATAGTGATGCACACCTGTAATCCCCGCTATTCCAGAGGCTGAGGCAGGAGAATTGCTTGAACCCGGGAGGCAGAGGTTGCAGTGAGCCAAGAGTGACCCACTGGACTCCAGCCTGGGTGACAGAGCAAGACATCATCTCAAAAAAAAAATTTTTTTACGAAGATCTTTTCACATTTCTCACAACCCAATTTGCATATATACATATCAATTTTTATCTCTCACATTAGAAATAACAAGGTTGGACGCAGTGGCTCACACCTCTGATACCAGAATTTTGCAGAGCTGAGGTGAATCATTTGAGGTCAGGACATCGAGACCAGCCTGGTCAACATGGTAAAACCCCATCTCTACTAAAAATACAAAAATTAGGCCAGGCGAGGTGGCTCATGCCTGTAATCCTAGCACTTTGGGAGGCCAAGGTGGATGTATTGCCTGAGATCAGGAGTTTGAGACCATTCTGGGGAACACGGTGAAACCCCATCTTGACTAAAAATACAAAAAATTAGGGCCGGGCGCGGTGGCTCACGCCTGTAATCCCAGCACTTTGGGAGGCCGAGGCGGGTGGATCACGAGGTCAAGAGATCGAGACCATCCTGGTCAACATGGTGAAACCCCGTGTCTACTAAAAATACAAAAAATTAGCTGGGCATGGTGGCACGTGCCTGTAATCCCAGCTACTCAGGAGGCTGAGGCAGGAGAATTGCCTGAACCCAGGAGGCGGAGGTTGCGGTGAGCCGAGATCGTGCCATTGCACTCCAGCCTGGGTAGCACGCCCTCAAAAACATCAAAAAAAAAAAAAAAAAAAAAAAAAAATGGAAAAATTACCCATCCATGGTGACACACACCTGCAATCCCAGCTACTCAGGAAGCTGATGCAGGAGATCGCTTGAACCCAGGAGGGGGAGGTTGCAGTGAGCTGAGACTGCGCGACTGTGCGCCAGCCTGGGCAACACAGGCTGGAGTGACTCTGTCTCAAAGAAAAAAAAAAAAAGATGAGATAACAGATTCAAGTAAAGACTTACCCAAGATTACACTGCTATTAAAATAGCAGGCCTGGGACTCAAACCCATGTTGTTTTTGTTTTGTTTCGAGACAGGGTCTCACTCTGTGACCCAGGCTGGAGTGAAGTGGTGCGATGGCTCACTGCAACCTCCACCTCCCAGATTCAAGTGATTCTCATGCCTCAGCCTCCTGAGTAGCCAGGACTACAGGCATGTGCCACCGTGCCTGGATAATGTTTCTATTTTTGGTAGAGACAGCGTTTCTCCATACTGACCAGGTTGGTCTTGAACTCCTGGCCTCAAGTGATCAGCTCTCCTCAGCCTCCCAAAGCACTGGGATTATGGGTGTAAGCCATCACTCCCAGCCTCAAATCTATGTTTGGATTCTAAATTGCATGGTTTTTTATGTTACGTATAGCAGCCTATTATTTTCTGTTGCCCTCAACCAAGTACAAAAAAAAAAAGCAGCAAACCAAGTGAATAGAATATTATGTTGGAGTTCTCCTCCAAAATGTCTAGATTTTGGACCACAAAATATCAGCTCTCCCTATAGAAATCAAAGAAACCACCACAGTCTATCCCCAGTCAACAATGGTCCACTATCATTCTGTGAGCCTGCCTCATTTTCTCGAAAGCTCCCCATCTCACCTAACTCTGCTTAGCTCTAACCCATCATTACTTGCTTCATCTTGAAGTCCTCATTATTGGCCCAGGAGATAAAATCCTTCTGAAAATACTTACCTGGGCCCAGCAGGGTGGCTTACACCTGTAATCCCAGCACTGTGGGAGGCTGAGGCGGGGGATCACCTGAGGTCAGGAGTTTGAGACCAGCCTGGCCAACATAGTGAAACCCTGTCTCTACTAAAAATACAAAAATTAGCCAGGCGTGGTGGCAGGCATCTGTAATTCCAGCTTCTAGGGAGGCTGAGATAGGAGAATCCCTTGAACCCAAGAGGCAGAGGTTGTAGTGAGCTGCAACCATGTCATTGCACTCCAGCCTGGGCAACAAGAGCTGAACTCCATCTCAAAAAAAGAAAAAACGAAAAAAAGAAATACTTACTTGATGCTTTTATAGGAAGCACTGAGAATAGATACAAAGGGTCATGATTTTAAGAGCTGCTATAGGGCCAGGCGCAGTGGCTCAAGCCTGTAATCCCAGCACTTTGGGAGGCCGAGGCGGGTGGATCACGAGGTCAAGAGATCGAGAC
>NW_022445831.1:447-2653 GCF_009761245.1 Sapajus apella | reverse complement strand
CTAAAATTAACTCCAGATGGATTAAAGATTTAAACATAAGACCTAACACCATAAAAACTATAGAAGAAAACCTAGGCAAAACCATTCAGGACATAGGCATATGCAAGGACTTCATGACTAAAACACCAAAAGCATTGGCAACAAAAGCTAAAATAGACAAATGACATCTAATTAAACCTCAGAGCTTCTGTATAGCAAAAGAAACCATCATTAGAGTGAACCAGCAACCAACAGAATGGGATTTTTAAAATATTGTATTTATTTATTTATTTGTATATTTTATTGTACTTTAGGTTCTGGGGTACATGTGCAGAACATGCAGGATTGTTGCATAGGTACACACATGGCAATGTGGTTTGCTGCCTCCATCCCCCCGTCACCTATATCTGGCATTTCTCCCCATGTTTTCCCTCCCCAACCTCCCTACCCCCAGCTGTTCCTCCCCTATTCCCCCTCAACGGGCCCCAGTGTGTAATGCTCCCTTCCTTGTGTCCATGTGTTCTCACTGTTCAACACCAGCCAATGAGTGAGAACATGTGGTGTTTGATTTTCTCTCCTGTGTCAGTTGGCTGAGAATGATGGTTTCCAGATTCATCCATGTCCCTACAAAGGACACAAACTTATTGTTTTTCATGACTGCATAGTATTCCATGGTGTATATGTGCCACATTTTCCTCGTCCAGTCTATCATTGATGGGCATCTGGGTTGGTTCCAGGTCTTTGCTATTGTAAACAGTGCCACAATGAACATATGTGTGCATGTGTTTTTATAGTAGAACAATATATAATCCTTTGGATATATACCCAGTAATGAGATTGCTGGGTCAAATGGAATTTCTATTGCTAGGTCCTTGAGGAATTGCCACACTGTCTTCCACAGTGGTTGAACTAATTTACACTCCCACCAACAGTGTAGAAGTGTTACTATTTCTCCATATCCTCTCTAGCATTTGTTGTCTCCAGATTTTTTAATGATTGCCATTCTAACTGGCATGAGATGGTATCCAGGAGCTGGTTTTTTGAAAAGATCAACATAATAGACAGACCACTAGCCAGATTAATAAAAAAGAAAAGAGAGAAGAATCAAATAGATGCAATAAAAAACGATAAAGGGAATATCACCACAGATTCCACAGAAATACAAACTACCATCAGAGATTACTACAAACAACTCTGTGCACATAAACCGGTAAACGTGGAAGAAATGGATAAATTCCTAGACACTTGCATCCTCCCAAGCCTAAACCAGGAAGAAGTTGAAACCCTGAATAGACCAATATCAAAGGCTGAAGTTGAGGCAGCAATTAATAGCCTACCAACCAAAAAAAGCCCAGTTCCAGATGGGTTCACAGCCAAATTCTACCAGACATACAAATAGGAGCCGGTACCACTCCTTCTGAAACTATTCCAAACAATCCAAAAAGTGGGAATCCTTCCCAAATCATTTAGAAGACCCTATCATCTCAACCCCAAATCTCCTTAAACTGATAAGCAACTTCAGCAAAGTCTCAGGATACAAAATCAATGTGCAGAAATCACAAGCATTCCTATACACCAATAACAGACTTAGAGAGCCAAATCAAGAACAAATTGCCATTCACAATTGCTACAAAGAGAATAAAATACCTAGGAATACAAATAACAAAGGATGTAAAGGACTTCTTCAAGGAGAGGTATAAACCACTGATCAAGGACACAAACAGATGGAAAAACATTCCATGCTCATGGTTAGGAAGACTCAATACTGTGAAAATGGCCATACTGCCCAAAGTAATTTCTAGATTCAATGCTATCCCCATCAAGCTACCTATGACCCTCTTTACAGAACTGGAAAAAACCATCTTAAACTTCGTATGGAAGCAAAAGAGAGCCCACATAGCCAAGACAATTCTAAGCAAAAAGATAAAGCTGGAGGCATCATGCTACCTGACCTCAAACTATACTACAAGGCTACAGTAATCAAAACAGCATGGTACTGGTACCAAAACAGAGATATAGCCCAATGGAACAGAACAGAGTCCTTGTAGACAACGCTACACATCTACAACCATCTGATCTTTGACAAACCTGACTTAAACAATAAACGGGGAAAGGATTCCCTGTTTAATTAATGGTGTGAAAACTGGCTAGCCATGTGCAGAAAGCAGAAACTGGACCCCTTCCTGACACCTTACACTAAAATTAACTCCAGATGGATTAAAGATGT
>NW_022445831.1:0-347 GCF_009761245.1 Sapajus apella | reverse complement strand
GGATTAAAGATGTAAACATAAGACCTAACACCACAAAAACCCTAGAAGAAAACCTAGGCAAAACCATTCAGGACATAGGCATAGGCAAGGACTTCATGACTAAAACACCAAAAGCATTGGCAAAAAAAGCCAAATAGACAAATGACATCTAATTACACTCCAGAACTTCTGTACAGCAAAAGAAACAATCATTAGAGTGAATTAGCAACCAACAGAATGGAAAACATTTTTGCAATCTCTCCATCTGACAAAGGGCTAATATCCAGAATCTACAAAGAACTAAAACAGATTTACAAGAAAAAAACAAACCCATTCAAAAGTGGGCAAAGGATATGAACAGATACTTT
>NW_022445830.1:0-2653 GCF_009761245.1 Sapajus apella | reverse complement strand
AATTCAAGGATAATTCATTATCAGAAAGTCTATCAGTGTATTATTAGGATAAAAGAGAAAAGTTAGGAGATTATCTCACAGATAAATAATAGCATTTAATAAAAATTCAACATTTATTTATGATTAAATACTTGTAAAAAACAAGGAATAGAAGGATACTGCCTTAATTTGATAAAGGCTACATACCCTGAACTGATACCAAACAACTACCACACTTAACGGAGGAGTTTCAGGTATAAACTCCGTTAGGTTGTGACCTAGTTGTCCAGGAAGCCCACTCCTATGAGCTGTTGCTTCCACTACAGAGTAGATGGCTAGGCTGCTGGGCCAGAAAAGAGATTAGATCACGACATCACAGAGTAGACACAGGCACAAGAACTAGCAGGAGGACATAAAACCATATTTGCAGATGACATTAAAACCATATTTGCACATAAAAACCAATATTTGCAGATGACACTAATCATCCATATAAGAAACCAAATGAAATCAACAAAGTATTATGATTCATATCAGAATTCAACAAAAAGGCTGCACCTAAGAAAACCAGCATTATTTCCTCTACATCAGGAATAAACAAAAGAAGTATCATTCACAAAAATAAAAACTGTAACAGATGTAGAAATTAACAAAAGAAGACTGGAGATCTTCAAAAAGAAAATTTCCAAAATCTAGTAAAAAATAAAAAGTTACAATATATGTAGATACTAACATGTTAAGGCAATCAAACCACCCCGTTAGATCTATAAATTCTCTGCAATCCCAATAAAAATTCCAGCTGTATTTTTTTTTTTTTGAGATGCAGTTTTGCTCTTGTAGCCCAGGATGAGAATAATGGCATGATCTTGGCTTGCGGCATCCTCCGCCTTGCCTGGTTTAAGCAATTCTCCTGCCTCAGCCTCCCAAGTAGCTGGGATTACAGGTATGCGCCACCATGTGCAGCTAATTCTGTACATTTAGTAGACACGGAGTTTCACTATATTGGTCAGGCTGGTCTCAAACTCCTGGCCTCAAGTGATCTACCCGCCTCGGTGGTAGGGTTACAGGCAGGAGCCAGGTGGGCCTTTTTTTTTTAAAGTTACCATCATGCTTCTAAAAGGTCTGTGGAAGAATAAAAGTTTGCAAATAGCTAAGCCAATTTGAAAAAGAACAAAGTGGGCTGGGTGCAGCAGTTGGCACCTATAATCTCCACACTTTGGGAGGCAGAGGCAGATAGATCAGTTGAGGTCAGAAATTCAAGAACAGCCTGGCCAACATGGTGAAACCCAATCTCTACTAATAATACAAAAATTAGCTGAGTGTGGTGGTGTATGTCTGCAATCCCAGCTACCTAGGGAAGCTGAAAGGGGAGAAGAAAAAAGAGCAAAGTGGGCTGAGCAGTAGCTCACACCTGTAATCCCAGCACTTTGGGAGGCAGAGGCGAGGGAATTGCTTGAGTCTAGGAGTTTGAGACTAGCCTGGGCAACGTGGTGAAACCCTGTTTCTACAAAAAATAGCTTGGTGTGGTGGCACTCGCCTGTGGTTCCAGCTACTTAGGAGGCTGAGTTGGGAGGATTGCTTGAGCCCAGGAGGCAAAGGTTGCAGTGAGCTAAGATTATGCCACTGCATTCTAGCCTGGGCAACACAGTGAGACCCTGTCTCCAAATAAAAAAAAAAGAAAAGAAAAAAGAAAGAAAAACAGAGCAAAGTGATTCTCCTGCTTCAGCCTCCCAAGCAGCTGAGAGGAAATCTGCCATCTATGTATTAAGACATAATATTATAAAGCCACATAAATAACAGTGTCTGTTTCCAGGTCACACTGACACCAAGACCACAGATTAGGAAGTCTGGAATAAGTACTGCTGTCCTTCAATATCCACCAGAGATTGATTGCAGGAATGCTGCAGACACCAAAATCTGTAGGTGCTCAAGTCCCTGATAAAAAATGGCATAGTGCTTGCACATAATCTACGCATATCCTCCATTATGGTTTTTTATTTTAATTTTTTTTCTGAGACAAGGTCTCGCTCTGTTGCTGGAGTCTAGTAGCACAATCTTAGTGAAATCAGTCCTCCAATAAAAAAAAAATGGAAACGTTTAGGCCTCATAAAGTTCTCAGAACTATCGGAAAAAAATTACAAAATCACTCTGCATGCGTTAATTCAACATTAATTCTATAGTACTACTACTTAAGCATCATATAGAAAAGATTACTAATAGTTTTAAAAATTGGTTTTATAAAGATGATACCGCTTAGCTGATACCTTGATCACATCTAACTGATCTCAAGCTTGCCTTTTCTTCTGGGGAATTTGTCTATTAGAAAATACCAGCGCTTCACAACACACAGTACCTTTCCAACTGATACAAGGACCCAGTTTTCTGTTTTGATCTTGTTCTTCTAACGGTGTCCTGTCTACCTGAATTCCAGAGGCCTCTCTGCTTAAGGGCTCTTGATCATTTTCCTCATCACTTTCTCCAGACCAATTCTGATTTTAAAAAGAAATACACTTTAGCCTTACAAAGTATAACACTTAAAGCTATTTATATTAAAAGACTAAGAAGATTTTGAAGAAAAGCAAAAATTTTGAAGCAACATGGAACAGAAAAACAAAAACCAAATGAATTTTTTTTCTAAATCTCTTGGAAGTGCCTATTATAGGAATGGAAATAT
>NW_022445829.1:0-2654 GCF_009761245.1 Sapajus apella | reverse complement strand
AAACAGCATGATACTGGTACCAAAACAGAGATATAGACCAATGGAACGGAACAGAGGTCTCGGAGGCAACACACATATCTGCAACCATCTGATCTTTGACAAACCTGACAAAAACAAGCAATGGGGAAAGGATTCCCTATTTAATAAATGGTGTTGGGAAAGCTGGCTAGCCATGTGCAGAAAGCAGAAATTGGACCCCTTTCTGACACCTTACACTAAAATTAACTCCAGATGGATTAAAGACTTAAACATAAGACCTAACACCATAAAAACCCTAGAAGAAAATCTAGGCAAAACCATTCAAGACATAGGCGTAGGCAAGGACTTCATGACCAAAACACCAAAAGCATTGGCAACAAAAGCCAAAATAGACAAATGGGACCTAATCAAACTCCAAAGCTTCTGCACAGCAAAAGAAACAGTCATTAGAGTGAAACGGCAACCAACAGAATGGGAAAAAAATTTTGCAGTTTACCCATCTGACAAAGGGCTGATATCCAGAATTTACAAAGAACTAAAACAGATTTACAAGAAAAAAACAAACAAGCCCATTCAAAAGTGGGCAAAGGATATGAACAGATATTTTACAAAAGAAGACAAACATATGAAAAAATGCTCATCATCACTGGTCATCAGAGAAATGCAAATCAAAACTACATTGAGAAACCATCTCACACTAGTTAGAATAATGCCCATCGATGATAGACTGGACAGGGAAAATGTGGCACATATACACGATGGAATATTATGCAGCCATCAAAATCAATGAGTTTGGGTCCTTTGTAGGGACATGGATGAACCTGGAAACCATCAATCTCAGCAAACTGACAGAAGAGCAGAAGATCAAACACTGCATGTTCTCATTCATAGGCGAGTGTTGAACAATGAGAACACATGGACACAGGGAGGGGAGCACTACACACTGGGGTCAGTTGGGGGGAAACAGGGGAGGGATGGTGGGGGGTGGGGAGTTGGGGAGAGATAGCGAGGGGAGAGATGCCAGATATAGGTGATGGGGAGGAAGGCAGCAAATCACACTGCCACGTGTGTACCTATGCAACAATCTTGCATGTTCTTCACATGTACCCCAAAACCTAAAATGCAATAAAATAAATTAAAGAAAAGAAAAGAAAGTAACTTTCCTTAGGAATAAGTTGTCACAGTCTATAGCACTGTAGGATGACTAGAGTTAACCATAATACATAGTTTCAAATTGCTAGAAGAAGGATACTGAATGTTCTCAACACAAAGGAATGATAAATGTTTCAGATGATGAATATGCTAATTATTCTGATTTGATCACTATCTATTTTATGTGTTGAAAAAAGTAAACCTTGTGGAACTGAGTTTTCTTCCAAGGTACTTTTCATATTGATGGTGAGGAGAGTTAAATTTCCCATCTCCAGCTACAAGTTCCTTTAGTCCTGGAGCTTTGGCAAAATTTCTGTTTTAGATAATGCGGAGATTTCTGTGTCATTGGTCCCTCCAATCACCTTGCAAAGTGAAACATTAATCCAAACTTCACATTTCAGCAGTGAGGAGGCTGAGGACAGCAAAGTTAATTATGACTACTGATGTTGTTATTATTACTGAAGACCACAGGAATCATTTTGCAATATCTTTTTTATTACAAAATGTCCTTGTAATCTGTAAACTTTTTCATGTGCTATATGTTTTTAAAAAGTGACAAGAAAACATGCTAGTTCATTGACTATATAAGGTTTTCTTTTTAAAAAACGTGAATAAATTTTCCTCAGTTATTTGAATAATATATTTTGAGATTCTGGTAAAAACATAATTTGGCAGCCTTTGTTCTCTGCTATTTGGCTTATGAATCTGGTGATGTGTTTAGGAGAAACAAAATGTTACCTACATGTGACATGAGGGATTTTCACAAAGGACTGAGTACCAAAGCTGATCATGGCACCCCAAAGTTGTTGAGTTTACAGCTCAAAGGCAAGCTGAGTGGCAGGAGAAAAGGTGAAGAGTTCCCCGTAGTGGCTGCTGTGGTATGCTGCTCAGATTTCCCCTTCAGGTGTAAGGCATCCACTTCCCTAAGTCCTGGGGGTGTTGACTCTCCGCTGAGTCTCTCTCTGGGAATTACCCTCAGCTGAGGACAGCTGGTTTACTCAAGGTCAAATCCCCTCTCTTGCGGCAGCCCTCACCCAAGTCTACTCAGTGCAGAGGTATAAAGACCAAGCCCCCTTGCCCTAATTTGGGACAATGCTTCAGAATGTGAGACAGGACTGTGGGGGCCTTTTCTATGATTATATGGTAGTTCCGTTTTTCTCTTTCCAATTACAAGAGCACTCCCCAGGGAACTTTCTGACCTCAGATCTCCCTGCCAAAGCTGTTTATCAGGGAATCTAACCACAGACACTCCCCCTGCTGAGGCTGATGACAGCTCAAGAGAGCAGCAACGCAGGGCTAGTTATTCCAGGTGAGATAGGAGAAGCTGGAAATGAAGCCACTCTCTGCCGTGTCCTTCGTGGGGCTTCCTTAAATAAGGAAAGGATTATTTGTACTTGTTCACTCAACATGTAGCTGATTAAAAATTAATTTAGGCAACAGAAATAATGATAGAGACTTTTGGAGCAGTCTCTGTCTGAATCAATAGGGAGGATGTTGAATCAATAGGGAGGATGTTTGCTGCT
>NW_022445828.1:0-2654 GCF_009761245.1 Sapajus apella | reverse complement strand
CAGGCGGATCACAAGGTCAGGAGATCGAGACGATCCTGGCTAACATTGTGAAACCTCGTCTCTACTAAAAACACAAAAATTAGCTGGGTGTGCTGGTGCACGCCTGTAGTCTTAGCTACTTGGGAGACTGAGGCAGGAGAATCGCTTGAACCTGAGAGGCAGAGGTTGCAGTGAGCCGAGATTGTGCCACCGCGCTCCAGCTTGGGAGACAGAGAAAGATTGTCTCAAAAGAAAAAAAAAGGAAAAGAAAAGAAAAGAATCTAAGTTACTATTTTTAACTACTGCAGAGTATTCTGTGGTAGGAACATACCATGTATTTCTTCTCCCATTGATGGACCTTTGGATTGTTGCCAATATCTCACTGCTTCCAGCAAAGCTGCTAAGATAGTCTTCACAATACTTTCCTGCACACACGTGCAAATGTTTTGGTTTTAATACATATGTCAGATGCACTCCAAATTGACTGCACTAATACACACCCCCTCTGGTGAGACGTGAGGTACCCGTTGGCCCAACTCTGCCTAACATCTGTTATCAAGCTGGAAAATACTTGCCAATCTGATCAGCAAAAATAGCATCCCAATGCTCTTTTATTTGTATTTCCTTGAGAACTGGTGAGATCAAGCATTTTTTGTTCTTTTTCTTAGCAATTTTAATTTCCTTGAATGGTATTTTCATATGAATTGCCTATTTGCTATTCATTTTTTTCTTATTGCGCATTAATTGTGAATACTCATTTGTTAGGACTTTATTATCTTTGCATCTTCATTTTTTTTTAGACAGATTCTCTTCCTGTCACCGAGGCTGGAGTGCAGTGGCATGATCTCAGCTCACTGCAACCTCCGCCTCCTGAGTTCAAGTGAGTCTCCTGCCTCAGCCTCCCAAGTAGCTGGGATTACAGGTGCCCACCACCACACCCAGCTAATATTTGTACTTTTAGTGGAGATGGGGTTTCACCATGTTGGCCAGGCTGGTCTTGAACCCCTGACCTCAAGTGATCCACTCTCCTTGGCCTCCCAAAGTGCTGGGATTACAGGTGTGAGTCACCTCACCTGACCTATGTTTGTGTTTTCTATGGATTATGCTGTTCCTTTTTTGTCCCTATTCCTGTTTTCTGTTTGGTTGATTGAAATTTCTTTGTTCCATCTTTTTTCCTCTATTGGTTTGAAATTTATACATTTAATTGCTATTTTTCTAGTAGTTACTCTTAATTTTTTATATCCATATATAAAGTTGCCTAACAAAATCTAAAGGTAAACAGTACATACAGACTGTTCCCGAACAAGGTAAGAAATGTTCACTTCCCGCTGCTGTTTTCCCTTTCCCCAATATTCCTGTTGATATAATCCAGAATTCTAATTCTAAATTGTGATTTTAAGCATCTGTGGCAATCAATACTTTAGTCTTAAACAACAGCATTGGCTGATTACTTAGAGAAGTGTTACTTTTTTCACACTGCTTCTTCGTCTGGATTCATGTCATTCCTTGCAGGAGGACTTCATAAGTAGTTCTTTCCAACATAATCTGTTGGTGGTAAACTTTCTTAAATCTTGAATGTTCGAAAGTGCCTTTGGGCTGGGTGCAGTGGCTCACACCTGTAATTCCAAGGTAGATGACTTGAGCCCAGGAGTTCAAGATCAGCCTGGGCAACATGAGGAAACCCAATCTCTACACAAGAACAAAATAAATTAGCCAGGCATGGTGGTAGGCTCTTATAGTACCAGCTACTGGGGGGCCTGAGGTGGAAGGATCGCTTGAGCCAGTGAGATCAAGGCTGCAGTGAGCCGTGATCATGCCACTGCACTCCAACCTGGGCAACAGAGCAAGACTTTGTCTCAAAAAGAAAATAAATGTCTTTGTTTCACTATGCTCTTAAATAATTCTGTAGCTGGGTTATAGAATTCAGCATAAATTACCATTATTTTCCAACAGCTCATTGAAGACATTGCCTCATTGGCTTGTATCCAGTGTTGCTAATGAAATTAATGAGGAAAATCTGATCCTTATTTCTTTGGGTTTTTAACTTTTTCTGCTTTGGTAGCTTTTAACATTTTTCTATTTTCATAGCTTTCTTCACTTTTGGGAATCTTTTTAGCTGTTAATTAAATACTACTGTCTCCCATTTTATCTCTCTCTGCCTCTGGAATTCCTACTAGATGAAAACTTGAATGTCATCACCCAGGCTTTATGTCTCTTAACCTTTTCACTTTTTGTTCTTTGCACTTTAATCTGCAAGACTCCCTCAACTGAATGCCCCATCTTGCTAATGCACACTTCAGTGTGTCTCTGCTGTCACTCAGCCTGTCTCTCTTTCATAGCGGTGGGCTTGCTCAGACATCTGGCACTTCTTCAGAGCACACTAGTTTTCTGGTTTTGAATTCCATACCTGAGTCTCAGGATTCAAAGCACTCTCAGGTGAGTTCAGCCTCAGGTTATGAGGGCCTTGGCTTCTCCCATGGCTTCTTAAGAACTTCCTTGCTTATATCGAGCACTCCCCTTTATGACTTCGAGCCCAACTGTATAGACAGTAATTTCAATTCTCTATCTGTTCTGTCATTTATAAGGGCAGAGCATGGAGGGGAGGGTCTTTCATACATTTTTCTTGCCCCATTTTAAGTCCCTAAATTACACTTAAAAAAAATACCAGCAAAACT
>NW_022445827.1:0-2654 GCF_009761245.1 Sapajus apella | reverse complement strand
GCTATATTCACACATCTGTTTATATCTGTATGTTGAATATACACCTTGACAATCATTCTGCTAGATAGCTCCGTTTTTGTTTTGGAGCCAGATAACTCTCATTACAACTGAAACTCCGTATTCACTCAGGAATATACAAACGCAGCTTTAAGAAGGAATGTGATTCTAACTCGCTGAATATAAACATAGATGCAACTTCTTAAGGTGAACGAACACACAGCAGAGCAGTTCGAAATAGACGTTTCTCCTGTGGTTTAGACGCGATCTTACCACTAATTCTTATGTGCCGCAGTATGGGTTGAAATATCTCTTTCTAGATTCTCCACAGAAAGGGTTTCTGAACTGCTACATTCACACATCTGTTTTACTCTGTAAGTTTAATATACACCTTGACAATCATTCTGCTAGATAGCTCCGTTTTTGTTTTATATGCAGATATTTCTCATTACACCCTATTCTCCCATTCACTGAGGAATATGGAAATGCAGCTTTTAGAAGAAACATGTTGCAAACTCGCTGAATTTAAACATAGATGCAACCTCCTAAGGTGAACGAACACACAGCAGAGCAGTTTGAAAGAGATGTTTCTCCTGTGATTTAGACGTGATCTCACCACTAATTCTTATGTGTCTGTATATGGCTGGAAACATCCCGTTCTAGATTCTGCAAATAAAGGTTTTCTGAACTGCTACATTCACACATCTGTTTGCCTGTGTAAATGGAATATACACCTTGACTATCATTCTGCTAGATAGCTCCGTTTTTGTTTTAGAGCCAGATATTTCTCATTACACCCTATACTACCATTTACTCAGGAGTATCCAAACGCAGCTTTTACAACAAACGTGTTTCTCACTCGTTGAATCTATACACAGATGCAATTTCCTAAGGTGAGCGAACACAAAGCAGGGAATTTTGAAAGAGACGTTTGTCCTGTGGTTTTGATGCGATCATACCGCTAATTCTTATGTGCCTGTATATGGCTGGAAATATCTCTTTCTAGATTCTCCAAAGAAAGTGTTTCTGAACTGCTACGTTCACACATCTGTTTAACTCTGTAAGTTGAATGTACACGTTGACAATCATTCTGCTAGATAGGTCCATTTTTGTTTTAGAGCCAGATATTTTTCATTACACCGTACACTCCCATTCACTCAGGAATATCCAAACGCAGGTTTTAGTAGAAAAGTGTTTCTAATTCGCTGAATCTAAAGATTGATGCAACTTCCTAAGGTGAATGAACTCACAGCAGAGCAGTTTGAAAGAGACGTTTCTAGTGTGGTTTAGACGCGATCTTACTGCCAATTCTTATGTGTCTGTATATGGCTGCAAATATCTCTTTCTAGATTATCCAAAGGAAGTGTTTCTGAACTGCTAAATTCACACATCTGTTTAACTCTGTAAGTTGAATACACACCGTGACAATCATTCGGCTAGATAGCTCCGTTTTTCTTTTAAAGCCAGATATTTCTCATTACACCCTATACTCCCATTCACTCAGGAATAGAAAAACGCAGCTTTTAGAAGAAAATGTTTCTAACTCGCTGAATCTAAACATAGATGCAACTTCCTAAGGTGAAGGAACACACAGCAGAGCAGTTTGAAAGACACGTTTCCCCTGTGGTTTAGACGCTATCTTACTGCTAAAACATATGTGACTGTACATGGCTGGAAATACCTCTTTCTACATACTCCAAAGAAAGGGTTACTGAACTGCTACATTCACACATCTGTTTGTCTCTGTAAGTTGAATATAAACCTTGACAATCATTGTGCTAGATAGCTCCATTTTCGTTTAATGCCAGATATTTCTCATTACACCCTGGGCTCCCATTCAGTCAGGAATATCCAAATGCAGCTTATAGAAGAAACGTGTTTCTAACTCGCTGAATCTAAACACAGATGCAACTTCCTAAGGTGAACGAACACACAGCTGGGCAGTTTGAATGAGACGTTTTTCCTGTGGTTTAGACGTGAACTAAACACTATTTCTTATGTGTCTGTATATGGCTGGAAATATCTCTTTCGAGATTCTCCAAAGAAAGAGATCCTGAACTGCTACATTCACACATCTATTTAACTCTGTAAGTTGAATATACACCTTGACAAACATTCTACTTGATAGCTCCGTCCTTCTTTTGGAAACAGGTATTTCTCTTTTCACCATATACTCCCTTTCACTCAGGAATATCCAAACGCAGCTTTTAGAAGAAACATGTTTCTAACTCGCTGAATCTAAACCTAGATGCAACTTCCAAGGTGAACGAACACACAGCAGAGCGGTTTGAAAGAGACGTTTCTCCTGCGTTGTAGACGCGATATTACCGCTAATTCTTATGTGCGTGTATATGGCTGGAAATATCTCTTTCTAGATTCTCCAAAAAAGGGTTTCTGAACTGCCTCATTCACACATCAGTTTAACTCTGTGAGTTGAATAAACACCTTGATAATCATTCTGCTAGATTGCTCCGTTATTATTTTGGAGCCAGATATTTCTCATTACACCATATACTCCCATTCACTGAGGAATATCCAAACGCAGAAATCAGAACAACAGTGTCTCTTACGCGCTGAGTCTAAACATAGATGCAACTTCCTAATGTGAACGAACACAGCAGTAGAGCAGTTTGAAAGAGACATTTCTCTTGTGGTTT
>NW_022445826.1:0-2654 GCF_009761245.1 Sapajus apella | reverse complement strand
CAGGCGGATCACAAGGTCAGGAGATCGAGACGATCCTGGCTAACATTGTGAAACCTCGTCTCTACTAAAAACACAAAAATTAGCTGGGTGTGCTGGTGCACGCCTGTAGTCTTAGCTACTTGGGAGACTGAGGCAGGAGAATCGCTTGAACCTGAGAGGCAGAGGTTGCAGTGAGCCGAGATTGTGCCACCGCGCTCCAGCTTGGGAGACAGAGAAAGATTGTCTCAAAAGAAAAAAAAAGGAAAAGAAAAGAAAAGAATCTAAGTTACTATTTTTAACTACTGCAGAGTATTCTGTGGTAGGAACATACCATGTATTTCTTCTCCCATTGATGGACCTTTGGATTGTTGCCAATATCTCACTGCTTCCAGCAAAGCTGCTAAGATAGTCTTCACAATACTTTCCTGCACACACGTGCAAATGTTTTGGTTTTAATACATATGTCAGATGCACTCCAAATTGACTGCACTAATACACACCCCCTCTGGTGAGACGTGAGGTACCCGTTGGCCCAACTCTGCCTAACATCTGTTATCAAGCTGGAAAATACTTGCCAATCTGATCAGCAAAAATAGCATCCCAATGCTCTTTTATTTGTATTTCCTTGAGAACTGGTGAGATCAAGCATTTTTTGTTCTTTTTCTTAGCAATTTTAATTTCCTTGAATGGTATTTTCATATGAATTGCCTATTTGCTATTCATTTTTTTCTTATTGCGCATTAATTGTGAATACTCATTTGTTAGGACTTTATTATCTTTGCATCTTCATTTTTTTTTAGACAGATTCTCTTCCTGTCACCGAGGCTGGAGTGCAGTGGCATGATCTCAGCTCACTGCAACCTCCGCCTCCTGAGTTCAAGTGAGTCTCCTGCCTCAGCCTCCCAAGTAGCTGGGATTACAGGTGCCCACCACCACACCCAGCTAATATTTGTACTTTTAGTGGAGATGGGGTTTCACCATGTTGGCCAGGCTGGTCTTGAACCCCTGACCTCAAGTGATCCACTCTCCTTGGCCTCCCAAAGTGCTGGGATTACAGGTGTGAGTCACCTCACCTGACCTATGTTTGTGTTTTCTATGGATTATGCTGTTCCTTTTTTGTCCCTATTCCTGTTTTCTGTTTGGTTGATTGAAATTTCTTTGTTCCATCTTTTTTCCTCTATTGGTTTGAAATTTATACATTTAATTGCTATTTTTCTAGTAGTTACTCTTAATTTTTTATATCCATATATAAAGTTGCCTAACAAAATCTAAAGGTAAACAGTACATACAGACTGTTCCCGAACAAGGTAAGAAATGTTCACTTCCCGCTGCTGTTTTCCCTTTCCCCAATATTCCTGTTGATATAATCCAGAATTCTAATTCTAAATTGTGATTTTAAGCATCTGTGGCAATCAATACTTTAGTCTTAAACAACAGCATTGGCTGATTACTTAGAGAAGTGTTACTTTTTTCACACTGCTTCTTCGTCTGGATTCATGTCATTCCTTGCAGGAGGACTTCATAAGTAGTTCTTTCCAACATAATCTGTTGGTGGTAAACTTTCTTAAATCTTGAATGTTCGAAAGTGCCTTTGGGCTGGGTGCAGTGGCTCACACCTGTAATTCCAAGGTAGATGACTTGAGCCCAGGAGTTCAAGATCAGCCTGGGCAACATGAGGAAACCCAATCTCTACACAAGAACAAAATAAATTAGCCAGGCATGGTGGTAGGCTCTTATAGTACCAGCTACTGGGGGGCCTGAGGTGGAAGGATCGCTTGAGCCAGTGAGATCAAGGCTGCAGTGAGCCGTGATCATGCCACTGCACTCCAACCTGGGCAACAGAGCAAGACTTTGTCTCAAAAAGAAAATAAATGTCTTTGTTTCACTATGCTCTTAAATAATTCTGTAGCTGGGTTATAGAATTCAGCATAAATTACCATTATTTTCCAACAGCTCATTGAAGACATTGCCTCATTGGCTTGTATCCAGTGTTGCTAATGAAATTAATGAGGAAAATCTGATCCTTATTTCTTTGGGTTTTTAACTTTTTCTGCTTTGGTAGCTTTTAACATTTTTCTATTTTCATAGCTTTCTTCACTTTTGGGAATCTTTTTAGCTGTTAATTAAATACTACTGTCTCCCATTTTATCTCTCTCTGCCTCTGGAATTCCTACTAGATGAAAACTTGAATGTCATCACCCAGGCTTTATGTCTCTTAACCTTTTCACTTTTTGTTCTTTGCACTTTAATCTGCAAGACTCCCTCAACTGAATGCCCCATCTTGCTAATGCACACTTCAGTGTGTCTCTGCTGTCACTCAGCCTGTCTCTCTTTCATAGCGGTGGGCTTGCTCAGACATCTGGCACTTCTTCAGAGCACACTAGTTTTCTGGTTTTGAATTCCATACCTGAGTCTCAGGATTCAAAGCACTCTCAGGTGAGTTCAGCCTCAGGTTATGAGGGCCTTGGCTTCTCCCATGGCTTCTTAAGAACTTCCTTGCTTATATCGAGCACTCCCCTTTATGACTTCGAGCCCAACTGTATAGACAGTAATTTCAATTCTCTATCTGTTCTGTCATTTATAAGGGCAGAGCATGGAGGGGAGGGTCTTTCATACATTTTTCTTGCCCCATTTTAAGTCCCTAAATTACACTTAAAAAAAATACCAGCAAAACT
>NW_022445825.1:0-2655 GCF_009761245.1 Sapajus apella | reverse complement strand
CCCTCCCCCAGCACAGAAGCTCCCCCGAGCTGTGCAGGCAGCCAGGAGGCTGAGCAGGAGGAGCCTGGCCTTAGTGTACACGGCCCAATGCGGTGCTGTTCTAGACCCGCTCCCGCTGGGCCAGCCCCAGCGCCTGGGGTCACACCGGAGCCCTGTGGGGTGGGGCTCAAACACAGCCGCTCCTTTCCAGGGGACTCATGGGACAGTCTCCACTATTGAGTCGCTGCATGTCAGCCGCTGTGGGCTCATGGTACCCGGGCCTGGAGGAGCCTTCCCACTGTCCTCACTCTGCAGAGCCTGGCCCAAGGTGCCTGCTGTGGTCCCAGAGGCATAGGGTGCTGCCCTTGCTCCTGCTGGCCTTTCCTATTCCCAGTGAGCCCCGCACAGGCCAGCATGGAGGACGCAGGAAGAAGAGCAGCAGCAAAGCTGGCAAAACCACGGGGGACTGCACAGGGAGACGTGAGAAGGGCGCCGCATGGCCCCTTGGCCAGAGAATCTGTGCAGATGCCCGCTAAGCATGTAACGTGTATAGAGCATCGTGAGTCTCAAATGGAAAATTAAGTCGTCATGCTGTCTCATTACACAAACACAGTGGTGGCGCAGACGGAGTCGAGCGTGAAGATCTCTTGACGGGACGTGGACAAGCGCACCTCTGAGACCCGCTGCCAGGAGCACAGCCGCTCTGCAGATGCTTGCTCACTCTTCCCAAATCTCACACAGACTCTGTCCGAAGGTATTTCATTCTAGCCTTAGTGAAGTGCCCAAGAGAAACAAAACTGTGTGTCCGCATAATGGTTTCCAGAGGAAGGGACATTGCAGGGTTGTTCATAATGGATTAAGCTGGACACAACCCAATGATGGCCAGTAGGGGAATAGATTAAAATACATCCACCCAGTGCAGCCCTGGGCAACATAAACACACAACACCACGAGTGAATTTCAAAGCTGCTGTGTTGAGGGCTAGAAGGTCGGTAAGACAGAGGACGTGTTACGTGTTTCTACAAGATGAAATCCTACACAAGAGAAATCTCATCTGTAGTGACAGAAAGCAAATTCCTGGCACTTGGGGCCAGGGATGGTGGGATAGTCTGTACGTTCGTTGTGGAGCAGTTAAGAGATTTTCCCTCTCTCTCTCTACACACACACACACACACACACACACACACTCACACACACACGCACTCTCAGACACACACACACTCACACACACACACACAGTCTCACACACACACACACACACACACAGAGTCACTCACACACATTTGTTTTTCCATTTCGACATATTAGTCATTTCTCACAAGCTGTGCTCTTAATATAGACACATACGATTTCATATGAAGCTACTTCAATAACACTGATTTCAACACAGAACTACTGTGCTGTTTGCATCGAAGCAGCCCAAGGCCGAGTCATGGAGAGGTGGAGAAAAGAGGGAACTGCATTCTCAGGCCTGTCATGCCATGTACCCTGGGTTGGGGTGGAAGAACTCAGCAGAGACGCAGCCTGGCTGGAGTGGGGGACGCCCCGGCCCTGACAGCACAGATGAATTTAGGGCTTCCTCTCCCGTGGTCTGGAGCACTGTGTGATCAGCACTGAACCTGCTGTCCCATGTCAGTGTCATCATCAGCCTCCTGCACTTACTGGAGCCCAGGGAAGCTCTGGGAGGCTGAGCTGCTGACTGGGGACGAGACCTGCCCTGGGATTCGGAGCAGGCTCATCCCAGCAGAGCAGATGTTGAGGCATTTCCCAGCTGAGTCCCGGCAGCAGGACCCCAGTTACCCCGATGTTGCTGGTGTTTCCTGCGGGTGGAGATTCTGCCTCCTGGAGGCTAAATCCTGAGGACCGCTGGGTCAGCACAGGCTGAGACCTGACTTCTGGAGGGACAGAGAAGCTGGAAACTGCAGAGTCCAGGACAGTGTGTGCTCAGAGAGGAGAGAGGGGTGTGTGGGGGTGAGAGAGGGAGAGAGGAATGACCATGCCCTGTGGCCTCAGGGAGCCGCTCTCTCCAAGGCAGGTGTGAGTGGCCTCGGTTCCTCCCAGCACCTCCCCACACCCAGAGGGCAGCTCTCCATGCACATCCATCTCTGGGCTGGTTCTTCTCTCTGAGGCCTGTCTCGGAGCAGTTTATGTTTTCAGTAGGGAGGAGGAATGTAGAGCAGATGAGCCAATGTTCACAATTCCCCTTCCTCAGAGTGCCAGGTCCCACAGTGTCCGACACCGTCCGCCGTCTTCCCTGCAGGTCTGGGCTGCAGGCACAAAACCCACAGCTGTGGGGACTTCGGGTCTCAGGAAGCCCAGGGCAGTGGGGACCTCACAGACCCACCGTCCTGCTCCCTGCACCACAGCCATGCCCACCATGCCCTGCCATCACCAGCTGTCACTCAGTGGGTGACCAGGAGAGATTCTCTGCTTTTATATTTTAAAAGGGCTCATGCAAGCGACTTCAGGGGCCTGCGCCAAATGGTTTGTGTGGCTGAGGTGCTGTCCTGGGAGTTCTAGGAAAACTAATTGTGGAGCTAAAACATAACAGCGCCCTGCACTGAGAGACGCTGCCCACCCTCCATCTGCTGAGACTTCACTTCTCACCTTGTGTAGGGCCTGAGGCAGCTCCCAGGGAGGTTAGTTCATTGGAAAGGAGACAAAAAGAAAGAAAAA
>NW_022445824.1:0-2655 GCF_009761245.1 Sapajus apella | reverse complement strand
TCGCTGACACCCCACCCAGCCACGGAAACGACATGGTTTATGAAGGTGGTGCCCTGGTATTGGGCAAAGACGCCTCCGGTGTAGTTAGCCAACCTTTCTGTTGCCATTATTCCACAGCTGATGGGACCATTTGCGTAGATTTCTGTCATCACCTTCTCCCTCCCAGAGACAGGGCGGTAGTCTCCCACTCTCCAGAGGGTGTCGCTCCAGGTGGCATGGCACTCTTTGAATTCATTGCATGCCCCACATTGGTTAAACTTGTCACACTCCTGGTCCTTGGCCTGGTGGTTGTTCAGGTCTCATCGGGTATGCTGTGCCGGTGGGGTACTCCCACACAGGCAGGTCGTTGCCCCCTTCACCGGAGCCAGCGTCACCGCAGTCGATGACGTGCTGCACAGACAGGAGGGTGGAGGGCCACGCGCCCTTCCTCTTGATGTTGATCCGATCCGCCGTGGCGCTGGTGCTGGCGTGGGCCCAGCAGGAGCCGCAGTCCTGGGGATGTGCTGGCTCCTGGTGATGCTGGCATAGTTGACACCACCCACACTGCGCCAGTCCCAGCTCTTGGGCAGATCCGCTGGCGACAGGCACTCATGAGGCCGGGGGTATGTGCTGCGCCCCCGCGGAGCCAGCGGGTCCCCGCGCAGGGGCGGGTGGCAGGTCTGGCCCGGGCGGAAGCAGAGGCCGCCCCGCGCGGCGCTCGTCCGCAGCACGAGCAGCAGCAGCGGCCGCCAGCCCCGCCCGCGCCCCGCCATGGCCCCGCGCCGGCTCTCGGGTCCCGCTCTGGAGCCCACTCCGAGTCCCAGATCCCGCTCCGGCTCCCGCCCTGGATCCCGCCCCGCACCCGGCCGACCCCGTCCTATTATCATTATTTTTTAATTTTTGAGACAGAGTCTTGCTCTGTCACGCAGGCTGTACTACAGTGGTGTGATCTTGGCTCCTGGCAACCTCTGCCTCCCAGGTTAAAGCAATTCTACTGCTTCAGCCTCCTGAGTAGCTGGCACTACAGGAGCATGCCATGACTCCAGGCTGATTTTTTGTATTTTTAGTAGAGATGAGGTTTCACCATATTAGCCAAGCTGGTCTTGAAATTCTGACTTTGAGTAATCCACCCACCTCAGCCTCCCAAATTGCTGGGATTACAGGCATGAGCCACTGAACCCAGCCAAAAATCTTTTACTTTAAATGTTAAGATGTAGGTACTATTTTATTAAATATTTACTATTTGACTTTTCTGAATTTTTTTTTCCCATTTATTTATTTTATTGCATTTTAGGTTTTGGGGTACATGTGAAGAACATGCAAAATTGTTGCATAGGTACACACATGGCAGTGTGATTTGCTGCCTTCCTCCCCATCACCTACATCTGGCATTTCTCCCCTTACTGTCTCTCCCCAGCTCCCCACCCCCCACCGTCCCTCCCATATTTCCCCCCAACTGACCCCAGTGTGTAGTGTTCCCCTCCCTGTGTCCATGTGTTCTCATTGTTCAACACCCACCTATGAATGAGAACATGCGGTGTTTGATCTTCTGCTCTTCTGTCGGTTTGCTGAGAATGATGGTTTCCAGGTTCATCCATGTCCCTACAAAGGACCCAAACTCATCGTTTTTGATGGCTGCATAATATTCCATGGTGTATATGTGCCACATTTTCCCTATCCAGTCTATCGTCGATGGGCATTTGGGTTGCTTCCAGGTCTTTGCTATTGTAAACAGTGCTGCAATGAACATTCGTGTGCACGTGTCCTTATAGTAGAACGGTTTGTAATCCTTTGGATATATACCCAGTAATGGGATTGCTGGGTCAAATGGAATTTCTATTTCTAGGTCCTTGAGGAATCACCACACTGTCTTCCACAATGGTTGAACTAATTTACACTCCCACCAACAGTGTAAAAGTGTTCCTATTTCTCCACATCCTCTCCAGCATCTGTTGTCTCCAGATTTTTTAATGATCGCCATTCTAACTGGTGTGAGATGGTATCTCAATGTTGTTTTGATTTGCATTTCTCTGATGACCAGTGATGATGAGCATTTTTTCATATGTTTGTTGGCCTCATGTATGTCTTCTTTTGTAAAGTGTCTGTTCATATCCTTTGCCCACTTTTGAATGGGCTTGTTAGTTTTTTTCTTGTAAATCTGTTTTAGTTCTTTGTAGATTCTGGATATGAGCCCTTTGTCAGATGGGTAAACTGCAAAAATTTTTTCCCATTCTGTTGGTTGCCGATTCACTCTAATGATTGTTTCCTTTGCTGTGCAGAAGCTGTGGAGTTTGATTAGGTCCCATTTGTCTATTTTGGCTTTTGTTGTCAATGCTTTTGGTGTTTTGGTCATGAAGTCCTTGCCTACACCTACGTCCTGAATGGTTTTGCCTAGATTTTCTTCTAGGGTTTTTATGGTGTTAGGTCTTATGTTTAAGTCTTTAATCCATCTGGAGTTAATTTTCGTGTAAGGTGCCAGGAAGGGGTCCAGTTTCTGCTTTCTGCACATGGCTAGCCAGCTTTCCCAACACCATTTATTGAACAGGGAATCCTTTCCCCATTGCTTGTTTTTGTCTGGTTTGTCAAAGATCAGATGGTTGTAGAAAGGTTGTGTTGCCTCCGAGACCTCTGTTCTGTTCCATTGGTCTATATCTCTGTTTTGGTACCAGTACCATG
>NW_022445823.1:0-2655 GCF_009761245.1 Sapajus apella | reverse complement strand
CCTCCCAAAGTGCTGGGATTACAGGCTTGAGCCACCGCGCCCGGCCTAATGCTTTTATGTATTCCTTGAGGGACAATTATATGGCTCCCACGTGTCCACACTGGAGTTACAAAAGAACCCTATTTGCAGAGTCGCGAATAGACTAGGGAAGGGGTGAGGAGAGATGAAGTCAGGAATCGATAAATCTGTGTCCCTCTGGGTTTTAAGCCTTGCCTGCTCTCACAGATCTTACCTTCTAGTGGGGGATGCTGGTAGATGTGTACTAATGACCCACGTAACTACAACGTGTGATGGTTGCCAGGAGGAAGAGGTCAGGGAACCGTGGGGTGTAGAGCGAGAGCGTGGTGTTCTGTGGCATCTCTGGCAGCCCTTGATACAGCAGTATGAGGGGACAGGCAGCAGCGGGTTCAACAGCTGTGCAGGTGCCTGTGGCCAGGGCCTCACCTGGATACTCCCAGCCCCAGGGACTGTGTGGAGCAGGAGGATTCCCCAGGTAGGCAGCAGGGGTGGGGTGGCACAGACACAACTGAGCTGGGTGCAGGCCTCCCGCAAGTGTTCATTGACCCTGACGCTTCTGTGTGCTGGGCACTGTGCTGGAGAGCCCAGAGCAAGGCAGAGACAGTGCTTGCCCTTAGGAAGGGAGAAGCATTCTCCACTATTCCAGCGGAGAAGAGGCATAAGCTCTTTGGTGAACTCACAGAGTCATGTCAGCACATGATGAACGGCACGTGTCCTACAGAATAAGACCACTGAGGATCAAGGTGGGTTTGAGGTGAGGACACTGAAGCCAAAGATCACAAAAAGAGCAAGAGATAACCATGCAAAGGACAGCAGTGGGGGCAGGGAGGGGAAGAACATTCCAGAACATTCCAGGCAGCATGTGCAGAGGAACGTAGAGGGGCGAATGTGGCGGAGGCCGGTTCGCCAGGGCCATGCAGACCATGGGAAGGTGTGCAGTGAGCAGCCATTGAAAAGGTGGAATTCAGTTCATCTGCTTACTGCCCAGGTGAATGACTGTGGCAGTTTAACTTCTGGAACGCAGAACTTCCTCATCAATAAAGCAAGGCTTCCCCTGATACTGGTCTCATAAGGTGGAATGAGATAATGATTATAAAATGCTTTATATAGGCCAGGTATGGGGTTTCATGCCTGTAATCTCAGAGCTTTGGGAGGGCAAGGCTGGAGGATTGCTTGAGCCCAGTAGTTCAAGACCAGCCTGGGTAACATAGTGAGGCCCTGTCTCTACCAAAAAAAAAAAAAAAAAAAAATTAGCCAGGCATGGTGGTACACGCCTGTAATCCCAATGCTTTGGAGGCCGAGGACAGGCATTGCTTGAGCCCAGGAATTTCAAGGCTGCAATGAGCTATGATTGTGCCATTGCACTCCAGCCTAGGCAACAGAGCCAGACACTGTCTCAAAAAAAAAAAAAAAAATGCTGAATACAGAGCCTAGCACAAATTAGTACTAATTAGTATTAGCTATTAATATTCAGGTTTCAATCAGCTGGCTGGTGCTTGCATTGTATTTTATGAATTTTTTAACTTTTTAGTATAGGAAAAAATGTTTTGTTTTTTGTTTTTTGGTTTTTATTTTTGAGATGCAGTCTCGCTCTGTCGCCCAGGCTGGAGTGCAGTGGCATGATCTCAGCTCACTGCAACCTCCGCCTTCCAGGTTCAAGCAGTTCTCCTGACTCAGCCTCCTGAGTAGCTGGGATTACAGGCATGCGCCACCATGCCCGGCTAATTTTTTTATATTTTTAGTAGAGACAGGGTTTCACCGTATTAGCCAGACTGGTCTGAAACTCCTGACCTTGTGATCTGCCCACCTTGGTCTCCCAAAGTGCTGGGATTACAGGCATGAGCCGCCACGCCTGGTCAAAAGTTGACTTTCTTTAACACCTTCAGAAGTGGAGTGAATAGCATAGTGGTGCCCCAACGCTTTCACCCGCCAGATTCAATAACCATTGCCTTTCTCCCCTTCTAGTTTCATCTGCCTATACCCGTTTTCCCTATATTCTTCCCCAACATTTTATTATAAAAAGTGTTGAACATACGAGTTGAAAGAATTTTACAGTGGGTCCACGTATACCCCTGATTAGATTCTGCTGTTAACATTTTTCTGTATTTGTCCCATGTAAATTGCAGATATCAGTGTCTTTATCCTTGAATACTTCAGCATGCATGCATATCATTAATTAGAGTTCCAATTTTTATTTTTTTATTTTTATTTTTATGATTTTTTTTGAGACGGAGTCTTTCTCTGTCGCCAGGCAGAGAACAGTGGTTCAGTCTAGGCTCACTGCACCCTCCGCCTCCTGGGTTCAAGCGATTCTTCCACCTCAGCCTCCCGAGTAGCTGGGATTACAGGCGAGTGCCAAACGCCCGCCTAATTTTTGTATTTTTAGTAGAGACAGGTTTTCACTGTGTTGGCCAGAATGGTCTTGACCTCTTGACCTCGTGATCCACCCGCCTTAGCCTCCCAAAGTGCTGGGATTACAGGCACGCGCCACCATGCCCAGCTAATTTTTTGCATTTTTAGTAGAGACGGGGTTTCACCGTGCTGACCAGGATGGTCTCGATCTCTTGACCTCGTGATCCACCCGCCTGGGCCTCCCAAAGTGCTGGGATTACAGGCTTGAGCCACCGCGCCCGGCCT
>NW_022445822.1:0-2655 GCF_009761245.1 Sapajus apella | reverse complement strand
CCTCCCAAAGTGCTGGGATTACAGGCTTGAGCCACCGCGCCCGGCCTAATGCTTTTATGTATTCCTTGAGGGACAATTATATGGCTCCCACGTGTCCACACTGGAGTTACAAAAGAACCCTATTTGCAGAGTCGCGAATAGACTAGGGAAGGGGTGAGGAGAGATGAAGTCAGGAATCGATAAATCTGTGTCCCTCTGGGTTTTAAGCCTTGCCTGCTCTCACAGATCTTACCTTCTAGTGGGGGATGCTGGTAGATGTGTACTAATGACCCACGTAACTACAACGTGTGATGGTTGCCAGGAGGAAGAGGTCAGGGAACCGTGGGGTGTAGAGCGAGAGCGTGGTGTTCTGTGGCATCTCTGGCAGCCCTTGATACAGCAGTATGAGGGGACAGGCAGCAGCGGGTTCAACAGCTGTGCAGGTGCCTGTGGCCAGGGCCTCACCTGGATACTCCCAGCCCCAGGGACTGTGTGGAGCAGGAGGATTCCCCAGGTAGGCAGCAGGGGTGGGGTGGCACAGACACAACTGAGCTGGGTGCAGGCCTCCCGCAAGTGTTCATTGACCCTGACGCTTCTGTGTGCTGGGCACTGTGCTGGAGAGCCCAGAGCAAGGCAGAGACAGTGCTTGCCCTTAGGAAGGGAGAAGCATTCTCCACTATTCCAGCGGAGAAGAGGCATAAGCTCTTTGGTGAACTCACAGAGTCATGTCAGCACATGATGAACGGCACGTGTCCTACAGAATAAGACCACTGAGGATCAAGGTGGGTTTGAGGTGAGGACACTGAAGCCAAAGATCACAAAAAGAGCAAGAGATAACCATGCAAAGGACAGCAGTGGGGGCAGGGAGGGGAAGAACATTCCAGAACATTCCAGGCAGCATGTGCAGAGGAACGTAGAGGGGCGAATGTGGCGGAGGCCGGTTCGCCAGGGCCATGCAGACCATGGGAAGGTGTGCAGTGAGCAGCCATTGAAAAGGTGGAATTCAGTTCATCTGCTTACTGCCCAGGTGAATGACTGTGGCAGTTTAACTTCTGGAACGCAGAACTTCCTCATCAATAAAGCAAGGCTTCCCCTGATACTGGTCTCATAAGGTGGAATGAGATAATGATTATAAAATGCTTTATATAGGCCAGGTATGGGGTTTCATGCCTGTAATCTCAGAGCTTTGGGAGGGCAAGGCTGGAGGATTGCTTGAGCCCAGTAGTTCAAGACCAGCCTGGGTAACATAGTGAGGCCCTGTCTCTACCAAAAAAAAAAAAAAAAAAAAATTAGCCAGGCATGGTGGTACACGCCTGTAATCCCAATGCTTTGGAGGCCGAGGACAGGCATTGCTTGAGCCCAGGAATTTCAAGGCTGCAATGAGCTATGATTGTGCCATTGCACTCCAGCCTAGGCAACAGAGCCAGACACTGTCTCAAAAAAAAAAAAAAAAATGCTGAATACAGAGCCTAGCACAAATTAGTACTAATTAGTATTAGCTATTAATATTCAGGTTTCAATCAGCTGGCTGGTGCTTGCATTGTATTTTATGAATTTTTTAACTTTTTAGTATAGGAAAAAATGTTTTGTTTTTTGTTTTTTGGTTTTTATTTTTGAGATGCAGTCTCGCTCTGTCGCCCAGGCTGGAGTGCAGTGGCATGATCTCAGCTCACTGCAACCTCCGCCTTCCAGGTTCAAGCAGTTCTCCTGACTCAGCCTCCTGAGTAGCTGGGATTACAGGCATGCGCCACCATGCCCGGCTAATTTTTTTATATTTTTAGTAGAGACAGGGTTTCACCGTATTAGCCAGACTGGTCTGAAACTCCTGACCTTGTGATCTGCCCACCTTGGTCTCCCAAAGTGCTGGGATTACAGGCATGAGCCGCCACGCCTGGTCAAAAGTTGACTTTCTTTAACACCTTCAGAAGTGGAGTGAATAGCATAGTGGTGCCCCAACGCTTTCACCCGCCAGATTCAATAACCATTGCCTTTCTCCCCTTCTAGTTTCATCTGCCTATACCCGTTTTCCCTATATTCTTCCCCAACATTTTATTATAAAAAGTGTTGAACATACGAGTTGAAAGAATTTTACAGTGGGTCCACGTATACCCCTGATTAGATTCTGCTGTTAACATTTTTCTGTATTTGTCCCATGTAAATTGCAGATATCAGTGTCTTTATCCTTGAATACTTCAGCATGCATGCATATCATTAATTAGAGTTCCAATTTTTATTTTTTTATTTTTATTTTTATGATTTTTTTTGAGACGGAGTCTTTCTCTGTCGCCAGGCAGAGAACAGTGGTTCAGTCTAGGCTCACTGCACCCTCCGCCTCCTGGGTTCAAGCGATTCTTCCACCTCAGCCTCCCGAGTAGCTGGGATTACAGGCGAGTGCCAAACGCCCGCCTAATTTTTGTATTTTTAGTAGAGACAGGTTTTCACTGTGTTGGCCAGAATGGTCTTGACCTCTTGACCTCGTGATCCACCCGCCTTAGCCTCCCAAAGTGCTGGGATTACAGGCACGCGCCACCATGCCCAGCTAATTTTTTGCATTTTTAGTAGAGACGGGGTTTCACCGTGCTGACCAGGATGGTCTCGATCTCTTGACCTCGTGATCCACCCGCCTGGGCCTCCCAAAGTGCTGGGATTACAGGCTTGAGCCACCGCGCCCGGCCT
>NW_022445821.1:0-2655 GCF_009761245.1 Sapajus apella | reverse complement strand
CCCTGGCGCAGCTCCAGCAGTGCCCCCTGGCCCAGCTCCAGCAGTGCCCCCTAGCCGAGCTCCAGCAGTGCTCCCTGGCCGAACTCCAGCAGTGCTCCCTGGCCGAGCTCCAGCAGTGCTCCCTGGCCCAGTTCCCCGCTGCTGCCGTTGGCCAGACAAGGCGGCCTCTCAGGTGCAGGGGAAAGGCCACCTCCCCAGCTCCTCAGGCTTGCAGACGGAGTGGCGGGACCCCCAGCGCAAGGATCCTGCGCCTCTGGTAAGCAGCTCTTCTCCACCCAGAGCTGCCAGCCACAGTTCCCGACAACCAAAACGGTCAAGGCAACCCCAGCAGCTGCCAGTGATCCCTCCCCAGAAACGGAGGTCGGGGAGAAACCAGGAGCCCTCACCCACTAAACGTCCCCGCCTAACCCCAGAAGGATTCACGGACAACACTGGAAGGTTAACATCCAGAAGACTGAAAAAGCCACATGTAAAGATAAAGAAGAGGTGATAAACTGCAGTGCCAGCCAGCCTGCCCCGATGTCTCCCCAGCTGCTGAGACTCCCGGCCCCAGGCCACCTAGGTGTCACAGATCCCAGCTCCTCCTCCTACCTCTGACTTGGTCCACGTGGCTGCTGGGCCCCTCATCCTGCCCGTCCCTTCACTTTTGACCACACCAAGAATTGAGTAAAAATTGATATCTATGGCCGGGCACAGTGGCTCACGCCTGTAATCCCAGCACTTTGGGAGGCCAAGGTGAGTGGATCACCTGAGGTCGGGAGTTCAAGACCAGCTGACCAACATGAAGAAACCGCATCTTTACTAAAAACACAGAATTAGCCAGGCATGGCGGCCCATGCCTGTAATCCCAGCTACTTGGGAGGCTGGGGCAGGAGGATCACTAGAACCCAGGAGGCACAGCTTGCGGTGAGCTGAGATCGCACTGTTGCACACCAGCCTGGTCAACAAGAACAAAACTCCATATAGATATAAAGAATGTTTGCATGTAGATATCTTGCAACGATAAAACGTGAAGAAACTTGCAGATCAACAAATGTAGAAACCTCATAAAATTCAAATGACAATTTTAATGTATTGAAAGAAAGGCAGAACAGTCACTCCCCTCCACTGTGAGAAAGTGGCGCTCCCTGCCCACGTGCAGATTATCCTGAGATCTGTGGCGGCATGCTTTGCAGTAACTGGATGCTTCCACCACTCACCCCTAAAGTTACACAGAGGCTCTTTCTACATCCTTTGGCCATCACTTGGTAAGAACATAGTATTTCACATTAACTCCATATGCATTTAAAAAAAATATTTCCCTATAACAAAGAAAATGTCACTTCCTGGCCCCTAAAAAGTCTTAAATAGTTAAAAATGCAGGTCTTGAGAGCATGAGTGTGCATCTGCTCTGTTAAGTTCATCATCCAAATGAACCAAAATATGTTGATCTTGATCAGTTACTCACATCTACAGCAATATGACCTGTAGGCACCTGATCTCCTCCAATAATATTTTATTTACAAAATCAGGCTTCAGGCCAAAGCTGGCTACAGTTTGCTGACCCCTGTTCTAGTAGAAGAGACATTCAACAACTAATTACACGAATAGCAACCACTAAGCGCTACCAAGTAAAAGTTCCCAACACTAAAAACCCTGTAAGAAGAGAGATTTAAACTATTCAGGGAGATGAGATTGAATACGTGTGCATTTGGGTATCTGTACATAAGTGTATGTGGACAGGCATGTTGTGTGCACACATATTCATATGTGTAATGAGTTAGCATGCATGTACATATGTGTGTATTGTGCATGTAAGTCTTCCTGATTGTGGGTGCACATATATGTGTATTTGTGTGTGCTTGGTGCTTCTCTGGCCATAATGGCTTGTATTTGGCCAAGAGACTTGGTTTTCCCTGATTCAGCCATGAGTGTGCATTTCCCAGGATCAGGGTGACTACCCAGGACATCCTGAGAACTTTCTTCTCTGCCCCACCCATCCCACCAACTCCATTTTCAGGTCTCAGAAGCTGAGGCTCCGGCCCCTGTGTGAGCCCGACAGGAAATCTGCAGAACCCTCAGGTTGCCTCACAGCCAGCATCCATGAGCATCTTCCAGTCTTCCAAGAGGAGAGGCCAGTCCCTGAGTGGGCCAGGGCTGCTCCCGTCAATCACAAGATGCTGGGACTTGGATTCACGTGAAAAGAGAAACCAGGCACAGGGGGCTGAGGGTCCAGCTGCTGCTGGGCTGCGAGTCAGCAGCCTCTGTGCTTCCAGGACTCACCCTCCCTGGCCATGGGCAGTGACCTGGGCTTTGGGGCAATTTGAGGCAATGAAAGTTTTTATTTCCTCTGGCTGTATTTTCTAGACATATTTTAATGTATGTGCAATCACACAAAATGTTGAATTTTTGTCCTGCTTTTAAAAATTTTTTACTTAAGTTATATTATAACCTAAGATTATCACAGAAGTATTTTTCAGAGTTATTAGAAGCTTTTCAGAAACATCAGTTTTAATGGCTGCAGAACACTATATATAAAAAGGTTGTCATTTCCCAGTTTTCTACTGTGAAACACTAAGGCATTTTATCCTATTACAAATACAGCTGAGCTCAACATCTGTAGGCACACTTTTTCCTGTATTTTGGACTGGATATGAAATGTGTGTTTTGGCTTTT
>NW_022445820.1:0-2656 GCF_009761245.1 Sapajus apella | reverse complement strand
TGAGCCGAGATTGAGCCATTGCACTCCAGCCTGGGCAACAAGAGTGAAACGCAATCTCAAAAAACAAAAAAAAGGTATATATATGCATGTTCTAACTTTGCCATCTTTATCTCTAAAATAGGGCTAAGATTTTACATTTCATGTAGCTTTTGAAAGGATTAGCTGCTTCAAACCATCACACAGTGACAGGCAAGAAACCCAACCACACCTATCACCATTTTAGTGAGTATGATTAGGTACAATTGGGGTCATAAGTGAGAACCAAAAAATAGAGAAAAAGGATGAGATTTAGTAGTGTTGATACCTGTTGCAACTTAGAATTTCCATCTCTAAATATGAACTCTGAAGGGGAACTTTGATAACCTGCCAAAAGAGATAAAAATATTGATACTTATGTTTGTAATACACAAAGCTGGGAATAATTTTAAATTTCCATTATTAAGAGGAATGTGTAATAAATTGTAATACATTCATACATAAATGTTCAGACAGCATTTAAACAGAATGACCTAGATCTAAATATTTAATGTTCAGTAAAATGACATTTTTTGCACAGAGAAAAAGTGAAAGAAGTGAGACTGAGACGGTAATGCAGACAGACTTTGACTATGACCTGATGGTTCCTTTAAAATGAAGGAGCAAATATTATAAAATATTAAAGCTTCTTATATCTGGATAGCATATTTATTTCTCAGTGTGAGTAGAATCTGCTGGTGGGTGTGCATGCTATGAGTAAGAAAGAGAGAGGAATGTTTTGGTTTGAGAGGGAACTTCTAAGTTTTGCTAATAATTTTTTAAGACTGTGCTTGCTGTTTCCTAAGCCGTGCTCTAACTTAGAAAAAGAAATAAGGTGTTTAAGTTAAGAAGGTTGGTATTTCTAATCAGTCATCAACTCTATTCAATTTGCTTCTCGCTTTTTATTTGCCTGAATTACCACCTTTTTCTTTCAGTTTCTGGCAAAAGCAGTATTTATTCTTAGAAAATTGAGTTGTAGATGCACAGTCAGTTTTATAGATATGTTGTCTTTTTTCATTTCTTCATTTTAAATATTGCCCTGTGTTTCTATGTTTCTGCACATTAGTAGAAGGTTGACTTTAATACTTAGAAATGATAATTATTATCTCATTGCCTTTGCCTGGAATTAAAATTGCTTTCTTTGGTCTTCAATCTTGGTCTTTTTCTGTGGTTTTCAAGATCACTGCCAGCTTCAGATCTAATATGGCCTTGTTACGTTTCTTATCAATAGGCTTAGGATAGTTCCCACACATCTGAGCTTTTAACATCCCCAAGAATTATTTCTCTTAATGCTCAGCCTTGGGAAACACTGACTGACTTAGGATAATTTCTTGTAATTTCTTTTTTACAGTACAATGTTTTAAAAATCATGTTGAATCTTGTCTCTTTGTAGTCTTTTGCAGTACTTCCCCTGGTAATTTATTCACATAATTCATAAATGCATGTGCCCTTCAAGTTTTAGTGTTAATAATTCCCTAACCGAGGAAGCCTTCCCTGAACCAGTTGTTTTTATTAGATTCCCCTGTCATTCACCTCTCCTCATCCTTATGATCAGTTGAGAGCCTTATTTAACCCTGACTTTCCTGAGGAAAAAAGTATGTCATTATCTGTATATCTATATCAAGTTAGATGATAGAGGTAGATAGCTGCCAGCTAGCTAAATAGGTAATAATATAAATAACACATCTATCATGTCATCTATCCTGTGTTGTTATTTATTACCTATTTACATAAATTTATTATAATTATTACCTATTTATATAATAGAATAGGTAATAAATTTATTATAGCAATTTATATATATTTATATATAATTGTGTATTATTTATATATAAACATTTGTATATTTATATATAATTTATGTATAAATATATATATAAATTATGTAAAAATACACACAATACATATAAATATATATGTTGTATACTTATATATTGTATATATTTATATATAAATATATAAAATAAATTTATATTTATATATAAACATATATAAATAGGTGATATTTAAGTATATATAAATAAATAGGTAATAAATAACATGCTAGATGACATGGATGCATTTATTATTAGGTATATGGATTATTAATAATATAATTTATATGGATAATTCATTATTGGATGGATTATTGTAATAAATAATAATACATTATAGATAGATAAGTAAATCTATAACCAGCCAGTGCTGAATAGATAGATAGATAGATAGATAGATAGATAGATAGATAGAGATAGGTAGATAGATGAATATAGATAGGTAGGTAGATAGATGGATAAGTAGATGATAGATAAGTAGATGATAGGTGGGTGATAGATGATATGTAAGTAGATGATAGATGGATAGATGATAAATAGATAATAAATAGAAGATAACTAAATAGATAACCTTTAATCAGTGCTGAATACAGGGTTTGATGCAGAATAAATATTCGATGAACAGCGACGTATAAAAAAGTTGTATCAATGAAAACAACCCATCGGACTTATGAAAGGACAGGTGTCTTCCAGGGTAGTCAGTATTAGTAGGACAAATTTGCTCTTATTTTCTGTAGAGTCACACTTAAAATTCTCAGACTGACATTTCAGTGTATTTGGGTAACTATCACCAATAGATATCATGCACAATTACAGACCATGCATAT
>NW_022445819.1:0-2656 GCF_009761245.1 Sapajus apella | reverse complement strand
CCCTGGCGCAGCTCCAGCAGTGCCCCCTGGCCCAGCTCCAGCAGTGCCCCCTAGCCGAGCTCCAGCAGTGCTCCCTGGCCGAACTCCAGCAGTGCTCCCTGGCCGAGCTCCAGCAGTGCTCCCTGGCCCAGTTCCCCGCTGCTGCCGTTGGCCAGACAAGGCGGCCTCTCAGGTGCAGGGGAAAGGCCACCTCCCCAGCTCCTCAGGCTTGCAGACGGAGTGGCGGGACCCCCAGCGCAAGGATCCTGCGCCTCTGGTAAGCAGCTCTTCTCCACCCAGAGCTGCCAGCCACAGTTCCCGACAACCAAAACGGTCAAGGCAACCCCAGCAGCTGCCAGTGATCCCTCCCCAGAAACGGAGGTCGGGGAGAAACCAGGAGCCCTCACCCACTAAACGTCCCCGCCTAACCCCAGAAGGATTCACGGACAACACTGGAAGGTTAACATCCAGAAGACTGAAAAAGCCACATGTAAAGATAAAGAAGAGGTGATAAACTGCAGTGCCAGCCAGCCTGCCCCGATGTCTCCCCAGCTGCTGAGACTCCCGGCCTCAGGCCACCTAGGTGTCACAGATCCCAGCTCCTCCTCCTACCTCTGACTTGGTCCACGTGGCTGCTGGGCCCCTCATCCTGCCCGTCCCTTCACTTTTGACCACACCAAGAATTGAGTAAAAATTGATATCTATGGCCGGGCACAGTGGCTCACGCCTGTAATCCCAGCACTTTGGGAGGCCAAGGTGAGTGGATCACCTGAGGTCGGGAGTTCAAGACCAGCTGACCAACATGAAGAAACCACATCTTTACTAAAAACACAGAATTAGCCAGGCATGGCGGCCCATGCCTGTAATCCCAGCTACTCGGGAGGCTGAGGCAGGAGGATCACTAGAACCCAGGAGGCACAGCTTGCGGTGAGCTGAGATTGCACTGTTGCACACCAGCCTGGGCAACAAGAACGAAACTCCATATAGATATAAAGAATGTTTGCATGTAGATATCTTGCAACGATAAAACGTGAAGAAACTTGCAGATCAACAAATGTAGAAACCTCATAAAATTCAAATGACAATTTTAATGTATTGAAAGAAAGGCAGAACAGTCACTCCCCTCCACTGTGAGAAAGTGGCGCTCCCTGCCCACGTGCAGATTATCCTGAGATCTGTGGCGGCATGCTTTGCAGTAACTGGATGCTTCCACCACTCACCCCTAAAGTTACACAGAGGCTCTTTCTACATCCTTTGGCCATCACTTGGTAAGAACATAGTATTTCACATTAACTCCATATGCATTTAAAAAAAAATATTTCCCTATAACAAAGAAAATGTCACTTCCTGGCCCCTAAAAAGTCTTAAATAGTTAAAAATGCAGGTCTTGAGAGCATGAGTGTGCATCTGCTCTGTTAAGTTCATCATCCAAATGAACCAAAATATGTTGATCTTGATCAGTTACTCACATCTACAGCAATATGACCTGTAGGCACCTGATCTCCTCCAATAATATTTTATTTACAAAATCAGGCTTCAGGCCAAAGCTGGCTACAGTTTGCTGACCCCTGTTCTAGTAGAAGAGACATTCAACAACTAATTACACGAATAGCAACCACTAAGCGCTACCAAGTAAAAGTTCCCAACACTAAAAACCCTGTAAGAAGAGAGATTTAAACTATTCAGGGAGATGAGATTGAATACGTGTGCATTTGGGTATCTGTACATAAGTGTATGTGGACAGGCATGTTGTGTGCACACATATTCATATGTGTAATGAGTTAGCGTGCATGTACATATGTGTGTATTGTGCATGTAAGTCTTCCTGATTGTGGGTGCACATATATGTGTATTTGTGTGTGCTTGGTGCTTCTCTGGCCATAATGGCTTGTATTTGGCCAAGAGACTTGGTTTTCCCTGATTCAGCCATGAGTGTGCATTTCCCAGGATCAGGGTGACTAACCAGGACATCCTGAGAACTTTCTTCTCTGCCCCACCCATCCCACCAACTCCATTTTCAGGTCTAAGAAGCTGAGGCTCCGGCCCCTGTGTGACCCCGACAGGAAATCTGCAGAACCCTCAGGTTGCCTCACAGCCAGCATCCATGAGCATCTTCCAGTCTTCCAAGAGGAGAGGCCAGTCCCTGAGTGGGCCAGGGCTGCTCCCGTCAATCACAAGATGCTGGGACTTGGATTCACGTGAAAAGAGAAACCAGGCACAGGGGGCTGAGGGTCCAGCTGCTGCTGGGCTGCGAGTCAGCAGCCTCTGTGCTTCCAGGACTCACCCTCCCTGGCCATGGGCAGTGACCTGGGCTTTGGGGCAATTTGAGGCAATGAAAGTTTTTATTTCCTCTGGCTGTATTTTCTAGACATATTTTAATGTATGTGCAATCACACAAAATGTTGAATTTTTGTCCTGCTTTTAAAAATTTTTTACTTAAGTTATATTATAACCTAAGATTATCACATAAGTATTTTTCAGAGTTATTAGAAGCTTTTCAGAAACATCAGTTTTAATGGCTGCAGAACACTATATATAAAAAGGTTGTCATTTCCCAGTTTTCTACTGTGAAACACTAAGGCATTTTATCCTATTACAAATACAGCTGAGCTGAACATCTGTAGGCACGTTTTTTCCTGTATTTTGGACTGGATATGAAATGTGTGTTTTGGCTTTT
>NW_022445818.1:0-2656 GCF_009761245.1 Sapajus apella | reverse complement strand
AACAATGAGAACACATGGACACAGGGAGGGGAGCACTACACACTGGGGTCAGTTGGGGGGAAATAGGAGAGGGACGGTGGGGGGTGGGAAGCTGGGGAGAGATAGCAAGGGGAGAAATGCCAGATGTAGGTGATGGGGAGGAAGGCAGCAAATCACACTGCCACGTGTGTACCTATGCAACAATCTTGCATGTTATTCACATGTACCCCAAATCCTAAAATGCAATAAAATAAATGGGAAAAAAAATAGTTGAAAACCAATTAACCTAAATTATTAATAGTTAACATAGCTAATTCCTCTAACAGATAAACCTCCAAATATAAAATGGCATAAATACCATCATTTGTTTTGTGCTGGTGTGCGTGTTCCTGAAGATAAATGGGTCCGTGGAGTGGCATCTCCTCAGCCACTGAGGGACTGAGGTAACTCAGGCTCTGACATTTTGAGTGTGGGACTCCACAGTCATCCCGGGTCATCCAGTTTCAGCCATGGGAGAGGAAAGGGGCCAAAGGATCATGCTGTGGGTGTTTTTATGGCAGGCCAGGGTCCACTGGCATCATTTCCACTCACAGGAATCTGACAGCACCTTGTCACATGGCACACCTAGACCCACGGAGGATGCAGCTAGAGCCACTTACCAGCCGGTTGGCGGCGCCCCATTCCCGCTGCATCCGTCAGGTGACTGGCATGGTTAACTGCAGAGCCCAGCATGCTGCAGGGTTGCAGCCCCTGCTCTGCATCCAGTGACTCAAAGCATAAACCTCTCCTAAGAGAATGTTCCTGGTGTCAAACTCAAATGACTTTTTCTTTCTTACACTTTGCCAATTATTCAAAACCACCAGTGCTTTTACTGTTACATACTGGGGCCCTGTCTTTATTATGTGGTTGTTTTCCCCTAGAATTTCTAATTGCCTTTTCCTTGTTGAGAAAGAAGGATATTAATGCTATTCACCATTGTCCCAATTATATTTGAGCTTCTTATGCATCATGGATTGCTTAGAATCCATTCTCTCTCTCTCTCTCTCTCTCTCTCTCTCTCTCTCTCTCTCTCTCTCTCTCAGTTGTCTTTTTTGTTAAGTGAGATTCACTCTGGTTCCAGTGTTGACTCTCCACTCCATATCTGGGCCATGCTGTCTCTGCTTGCCTTGGCTGGGTTGAGTGGGCATTTGTTACTATTACTATCCTTCAATCTTTCTAATGGCTTTGCTTTTTTTTCTTCAACTTCTGCCTTTATCTTTTCCTTGCATTTCCCACCCTCCCAGTCTCCCCACTTAATCTACTGAGCATCCCCCTCCCCAGAAACACCTTCTCTGAGCCCAACCAGTCCTACACTCCTGCATGGAGAGGCCACCCTGGGACCTCCTGTCCCTCCCTGCAGCCTCAGACCCTGGATGGTCATTTCCTCTGTTCCTGTTCAGTGTACCCTATTTCATGTGCTCAGATAACTCCTTAAGAAAGGCTGCTTGGTTAAAACTGTTCCAACATTGGTAAAGCTAAATGACAGCGGTGGGGTGGGCATCACAGTCACCCCTGAAGACCGTGGCAGGCAGGGACTGGGGAAGCTGCCAGTGGGCACTGTGGTGTTTCATCTCTATATGTGGACATGTGGCTGTGTGGGTCTATTCACTTTGCCCACTTCTCTGCATGTATGTTGCACTAGAGCAAAAAAAAGCTTGTTAAAAACAGTATCTTGGGACCCTTAGAAGTCACTGCATGTCTGAAAATCATACTTACTTGATGGATGTCCAGATGTAGAACTTAGGTGGAAACTTTATCGGAACTTGAAAAACATCACTCTACTGCCTTCCGGAACGCTACTGTGTGGTGCCGCTGTTGGAGATCTAATGCCAGTCTCATTTTCATTTCTTTGTAGCTGAATTATTTTTCTTCTTTAAGTAATATTTTAGTCTCTCTTTAAACCAGGTGTTCTGAATTTTTACAATAACATGTGAAGATATCTTTTGAAATTCATCTTACTTAGCAATTTACAACTTTTTCAATATGAACATCTGCATCTCCCTGGCAATCTGGGGACCTTTTCTGGTGCTATTTCCTTGAAATTGCCTCTACTCCATTCTCTCTGTGTTCTTTTCCTAAAACTTCTGTTGACTGAATATGGTCTATCCTAGATGGATTCTTTCTACCTCATTACCCCTTCACTTCTTTTGTTTTACTTTTTAAAAAATTTCTCCTTTTCTTTTGATTTAAAAAAAAAATCAGCAGTTACATTCCAGGTTTCCAAGAGCTTTTCTGAGGCACAACTGCTCTTTCCTTAAACTATGTGTTCATGTTTATGGCTGTGTTATATCCCTAAATCTCTCTGAGAATTCTAATTATTCGGAGGATTTTTTTTTCTAAATTGCTTTTTCATAGGCTATTTTTATTCTCTTTTATTATTTTGTAATTATCTGAAATATTTCTAGTCTCAATCGTTCTACTATAAGGACACGTGTACACGAATGTTCATTGCAGCACTGTTTACAATAGCAAAGACCTGGAACCAACCCAAATGCCCATCGACGATAGACTGGATAGGGAAAATGTGGCACATATACACCATGGAATATTATGCAGCCATCAAAAACGATGAGTTTGGGTCCTTTGTAGGGACATGGATGAACCTGGAAACCATCATTCTCAGCAAACTGACAGAAGA
>NW_022445817.1:0-2657 GCF_009761245.1 Sapajus apella | reverse complement strand
GGGTTAATTCAAAGTCCTTATCTTTGAGCTCTAAATTTATTTCTTCTACTTGTTCAATTCTATTGCTGAGACTTTCCAGAGCATTTCATGTTTCTAAAAGTATGTATGAAGTTTTCTGAATTTTGGATGTTTTTTCTTTAAGCTATCTAGTTTCTTTAATATTTCTCTGTTCACTTCTAGTATCATTTTTTGGATTCTTTTTTTTTTTTTGCCCCCTAGGGCTTTACCTTTCTCTGGTCCCTCCCTGAGTAGCTTAACACACTGCCTGAATTCTTTTTCAGGTAAATCAGGGATATCTTCTTGGTTGAATCCATTGCTGGTGAACAAGTGTCATTTTCATGGGGTGTTCACAAGCCTTGTTTTGCTATACTATGAGGGTTGGTTTTCTGGTTCCTTCTCCTTGGGGTAGGCTCTGTTAGAGGTAAGGTCTAGGGCGGGAGGCTGTTGTGATTTTTTGTCTCATCAGGTTCTTGTGGTGTAGTATTCTCCCCATTTTTCTGTGGATGTGGCTTCCTGTGAGCTGAACTGCAGTGATTCTTGTCTCTCTTCTGGGTCTAGCCACCCGGTGAGTCTACCTGGTTCTGGGCTGGTACTGGGGATTGTTTGCACAGAGTCCTGTGATGTGAACCATCTATGGGTCTGTCATCTGTGGATATCAGTGCCTGTTCCGGAGGAGGTGGCGTAGGGTGCAGTGAACCCATGAGGGTTCTTAACTTTGTTCATTTAGAGATCTGTTTTTGTGCTCATTGGCCTCCTGCCAGGAGGTGGTGCATTCCAGAAAGCATCAGCTGTAGTCCTGTGGAGAGAAACCATTGGTAGGCGGGGCCTTAGAACTCCCATGAATATATGCCCTTTGTCTTACCCAGGGCCAGTAGGGAAGGACCATCAGGTGGGGCAGGGCTAGGTGTGTGTGAGCTCAGACTCTCCTTGGGCAGGTCTTGCTGTGGGTGCTGTGGTGAGTGGGGATGAGATTCCCAGGTCACTAGCATTGTGTACCTAGGAGGATTATGGCTGCCTCTGCTGGGTCATGCAGGTTGTCAGGGAAGTGGGGGAAAGCTGGCAGTCACAGGCCTCACCCAGCTCCCAGGAAACCTGAAGGGCCAGTCTCGCTCCTACCATGCTCCCTGCAGCATCCCCGAGTCTGTTTCCAGTTGAAGGACGAGTCGGGCTTGAAAACTTGTTGGAGGGTTTCCTTCTTTCAGCTTCAGCTTCTCCCATGGGGATGTGTTCCAATTCCACAGCTGGGTCACTCAGAGTATTTTGGGTGTCTCTGGGGTCCTACAGAAGGAGTGTGTTTTCTTCAGAGGGTCTGTCGTTCATCTCATCATTGCTGGTTTGTTCTTAGAGTCAATCTGGAGCTAAAATTCACAATGGAAGCCTCCACATGCTGCTCTGACTGGAGCTGCCACCCAGTCCTGCCTCTCGTCTGCCTTGATCCATAAGTAGATTCCTAATTATGGAATTTGTGATTAGTTTAAGTTTTTTCAGGCAATTGTGTTCAGATCTTACTTTGCCACTAATACTGCGTTGGAAATACATTCCCTACCACTCCAGCTAAGAGTGGTTTTAGTGATGCCATTGCATAACAGTTTCTCCAGAAATAATTCAGAATTCTTGGACAGTTTCTATTTGTGTCATTGTTTGGTTTATTTGGACAGATTCCATTTTCCCATGAAATATACTTGGTCTTGTATAGAAATGTAACCAAATAATGGAAAAGTAATTTTCCATTCATTATATTATTTAATCTCTGAAATCATTATATAAAATAGATAATAAATTTCTTCAGAGCATAAGAAATACTACATATAAAAATGCCTTTAAGAACTTGCAAACAATGTTTTAAATAGGAGTTTTGGTTGTCTTCTTGAGCTTGGTTTGAGTGTTTTCACTAAGCTCAATGGTAAGGGTTTTATTTTACATAGCGCAGGGGCTGTGGTCCTCTGCTTCTGAACCCCAAATATGTCTGGGGTAAGACATGGAAGGAGAGGGAAGATTGTTGGGCATGGGGAATCATCTCTGAGATGCTGCAGAAGAGGCAGAGAGTCACCCCTGTGTAACACATAAGAATTAAAGGATTGAATTTTGATCTTTTTCATGGACTAGAACCCTACATGACACATACTAAGTACTGAAAATATTTGAGTACATAAATTAGTGAATGCTGTATTAACACATAGTGTAAGAGATGAGAAGACTACTAACATCAATGATAATTTCAGGTGTTAAAAAGCAAATATGTACACATTTTATTCTGAGGGTCTAAAAATACATTATATCTAGCTAATAATGTAAAAATTTTTTCTAATTATACCTAATTTTTATAAAGCACAATAATGACTTTTTTCAAAATTGAAGCATTAAATGTGTTCCAGGGGGATACAGACTTTGCCTTAATATTTTACCAATGAAATAATCATTATAGCTACCTAAAAAAAGGAATATGATGCCTTTTTTAGATGTTTACATAATAGAAAGTAGTCATGTTTTTAGACTGGTCAAAACTTTCCCAGCATATTTTTACAAGACTCCTACAATGAGTGGAAGATTTTAACCTCTAAGGACCTTTTGTAATTGTAAAATTCTGTGATATTGCTTTTAGATTTAAAAATTGAGTGAAAAGTTGTTCATATGCAGAGAGAGTTCAATGCTCTCCA
>NW_022445816.1:0-2657 GCF_009761245.1 Sapajus apella | reverse complement strand
ACAATTTCATGTTCAATCAGGTAAAACAAGAGAAGGTAAAATGATAAATTCACAGCCACTAAAAAGATTTTAAGTGTATGTACAATAACAGTAATTTAAAAATTGCCAGAAATCATTCCTGGTATATATTTTAATTGCTGGTAGTTTATATCCTTAAGCTGTTTAAATAATTTCATGCATCTTAACTGAATTATTCACATTACCTAACAAAAATTTCTGCAACAATATAAAGTAACATTTTGAGAAGAAAAATAATGTCAATAGAAAAAAAACTATGAAAACTAAATCCAAGGAATACTGAGAGAGAAGAAAGTGAGTAAGAGTGTTAATTTCATCTTTCCCCCCTTTAAGGCAACACTTGATCAAAACTTTTAAATAACTGAAGTAAAATCATTTTGAGAGAGCACATTCTCATCACTATAATAATCAGCCTCAAGTGATGAATCCCATAAATTTTGACGCATGGCCAGTACATACATACATACACACACACACACACACACACACACACACACACACACACACAAACAAACATACAAAACAAAAATGAAACTTAAGGCAAAAATGTGGCATCCATATTAACAAAATAGTAAAATAATTAAATTTAAAAATCACCATAATTTTGACCCTAAGGAACAAGAATGTCCATGGGAAGCGTTGGTGCTTTTTGATCTCTTCTGTCTTTTCTCTGTCTTTTTCTTCTTTTCTTATCTAGAAAAATACATTTTATTTTCTGAAATACTTACAACTGCTTTGAATCCCTTCTATAATAACCATGAAGTATGTTTTTCAAAATCTCTGAACTCTTTTAGAGGAGGAGTTATAGAAATAATTTAAATTTTACTTTTCATATTTTATTGGATTAATAATAATAGACATTACTAAGCCAAACAGACACAGCTTTCACAGAATCAATCTTCACAATTATTGAAATATATTGTAACTTTTTGGCTATAATAAAAATAACTTCAATGTGTCACCTATTTAAATTACACCATAAACTGTGCTAAGCACATTTTTTCCCCTTTTATCCTCTGACTTTTAAAAAATTTTATTTATTGTACTTTAAGTTCTGGGGTACATGTGTAGATCTTGCAGGATTGTTTCATAGGTACACACATGCCATGGTGGTTTGCTGTCTCCATCCCTCGGTCACCTACATCAGGTATTTCTCCCAGTGTTATTCCTCCACAACCTCCCTGCCCCCATGCTGTACCTCTCCTAGCCTCCCCGATCTCCCCCAACAGACCCCAGTGTGTGATGTTCCCCTCCCTGTGTCCATGTGTTCTCATTTTTCCACACCTGCCTATGAGTGAGAACACGCGGTGTTTGGTTTTCTTTTCTTGTGTCAGTTTGCTGAGAATGATGGTTTCCAGATTCATCCATGGCCCTATAAAGGACATGAACCTAAATCATTTTTTATGGCTGCATAGTATTCCATGGTGTATATGTGCCACATTTTCTTTGTCCTGTCTGTTGTTGATGGGCATTTGGGTTGCTTCCAGGTCTTTGCTATTGTAAACAGTGCTGCACTGAACATACGTGTGCATGTGTCTTTATAATAGAACAATTTATAATCCTTTCAGTATATACCCAGTAATGGGATTGCTGGGTCAAATGGAATTTCTATTTCTAGGTCCTTGAGAAATTGCCATACTCTCTTCCATAATGGTTGAACACTCTCACCAACAGTGTAAAAGCGTTCCTATTTCTCCACATCCTCTCCAGCACCTGTTGTAACCTGATTTTTTAATGATCACTATTCTAACTGGCAAGAGATGGTATCTCAATGTGGTTTTGACTTGCATTTCTCTAATGACCAGTGATGATGAGCTTTTTTTCATATGTTTGTTGGCTGCATAAATGTCTTCTTTTGAAAAGTGTCTGTTCATATTCTTTGCCCACTTTTTGATGAAGTCGTTTCTTAAAAAAAAAGTTCATCTAATATCTTATTCCTGAAGTAAACTTTGTTGTCCTTTTTATATATTTCAAAATCAGTGTGCAAAGATTAATATTTTTGTGTCTTGGTTTATAAATGGAATTGGTCTGTAAGTTTTCTTTCTCAAAGTAGCCTTAGAGTATCGTGACATTCCAGTTAAGCTATTAACATTAAATGTTTGATAGAGTTAGCCTTTGAGGCTACTGGAGTCAGTTCTCCTTTTGGCAATATTTTAAATATGGATTCAGTTTTTTTTTTAATACAGTTATAAGGCTATTTACATCTTGGTAAATTTATTGGTATGTTTTTCTTAACATGTAGCTTTTTATATGTTGCCTAATATATATTGAATGTCTGTAGGATCTTAGATGATAATACCTTTTCTGTCTTTAAAATTGATAATTTTTTACCTTTGTCTTATTTCTTATTTTTCAGATCATTCTACTTATGGGTTTATTAATTTTATTATCTTTTCAGGGAATGGGGTTCTGGCTTTGAAAATTCTTTCTTTTACATTGGTTTCTATTTCATTGATTTTTGTTTATATTGTTATTATTTCCTTTTATCTACATTTAGTTTAGTTCTTTTCTAACACCTTGAGCTAGATTCAGAACTTATTAATTTTTTAGTCCTATCCTTTTTCTCATCTATAAAATTGAAGCTGTAAATTTCTAACTTTAGTTGCTTTTCATAATCTTGATATATAGAATCTTAGCTA
>NW_022445815.1:2023-2657 GCF_009761245.1 Sapajus apella | reverse complement strand
TTAGAAACACGTTTGTTCTAAAAGCTGTCTTAGGATATTACTGAGTGAATGGTAGTATAGCGTGTAATGAGAAATATCTGTCTCTAAAACAAAAACGGATCTATCTAGCAGAATGATTGTCAAGGTGTATATTCAACTTAGAGAGTTAAAGAGATATGTGAATGTAGCAGTTCAGAAAACGTTTCTTTGGAGAATCTGGAAAGAGATATTTCCAACCATAAACAGGCTGCTAAGAATTAGCGGTAAGATCGCGTCTAAAGCACAGGAGAATCGTCTCTTTCAAACTGCTATCTTATGTGTTCGTTCACCTTAGGAAGCTGCATCTATGTTTAGATTCAGCGAGTTAGAAACACGTTTCTTCTGAAAGCTGGGTTTGGATATTCCTGAGTGAATGGGAATAATGGGTGTAATGAGAAATATGTGGCTCTAAAACAAAAACGGAGCTATCTAGCAGAATGATTGTCAAGGTGTATGTTTAACTTACAGAGGTAAACAGATGTGTGAACGTAGCAGTTCAGAAACACTTTCTTTGAAGAATCTGGAAAGAGATAATTCCTGCAATATACAGGCTCTTAAGAATTAGCTACAAGATCGCGTCTAAACGACGGGAGAAACGGCTCTTTCAAACTGATCT
>NW_022445815.1:1302-1923 GCF_009761245.1 Sapajus apella | reverse complement strand
GATATTCCTGAGTGAATGGGAATAATGGGTGTAATGAGAAATATTTGGCTCTAAAACAAAAACGGAGCTATCTAGCAGAATGATTGTCAAGGTGTATGTTTAACTGACAGAGGTAAACAGATGTGTGAACGTAGCAGTTCAGAAACACTTTCTTTGAAGAATCTGGAAAGAGATAATTCCTGCCATATACAGGCTCTTAAGAATTAGCTATAAGATCGCGTCTAAACGACGGGAGAAACGGCTCTTTCAAACTGATCTGCTATTTGTTCGTTCACCGTAGGAATTTGCATCTATGTTTAGATAAAGCGAGTTAGAAACACGTTTCTTCTATAAGCTGCGATTGGATATTCCTGAGTGAATGGGAGATAGTGTGTAATGAGAAATATTCGGCAGTAAAAAAAAAACGGAGCTTTGTAGCAGAATGATTGTCAAGGTGTAAATTCAACTTACAGAGCTAAACAGATGTGTGAATGTAGCAGTTCAGAAACCCTTTCTTTGGAGAATCTGAAAAGAGATATTTCCAGCCATATACAGACTCTTAAGAATTAGCTTTAACAACGCATCTAAATCATATGAGGAACGTCTCTTTCAAACTGCTCCACTGAGTGTTCGTTCACCTTC
>NW_022445815.1:0-1202 GCF_009761245.1 Sapajus apella | reverse complement strand
GAATGTAGCAGGTGAATAACCCTTTCTTTGGAGAATCTGGAAAGAGATATTTCCAGCCGTATGCAGACTCTTAAAAATTAGCTTTAAGATCGCATTTAATCATACGAGAAACGTCTCTTTTAAACTGCTTCACTGTGTGTTGGTTCACCTTCGGAAGTTGCATCTATGTTTAGATTCTGCGAGTTAGAAAGACTTTTCACCAAAAAGCGTCGTTTGGTTATTCCTGAGTGAATGGGAGTATAGGGTTAAATGAGAAATATCTGGCTCTAAAAGAAAAACGGAGCTATGTAGCAGAATGATTGTCAAGGTGTATATTAAACTTACAGAGTAAAACAATTGTGCGAATGTAGCAGTACACTAACCCTTTCTTTGGAGAATCTGGAAAGAGATATTTCCAGCCGTGTATACATTCTTAAGAATTAGCTTTTAGATCGCATCTAAATCACACGAGAAACGTCTCTTTCAAACTACTCCACTGTGTGTTCGTTCACCTTCGGAAGTTGCATCTATGTTTAGATTCTGCGAGGGAGAAACGTGTTTCTCCAAAAAGCTGCGTTTGTATATTCCTGAGTGAATGGGAGTATAGGGTTTAATGAGAAATATCTGGCTCTAAAACAAAAACGGAGCTATGTAGCAGAATGATTCTCAAGGTGTATATTAAACTTACAGAGTTAAATAATTGTGCGAATGTAGCAGTACACTAACACTTTCTTTGGCGAATCTGGAAAGGGATATTTCCAGCCGTATATACACTGTTAAGAATTAGCTTTACGATCGCATCTAAATCACACGAGAAACGTCTCCTTCAAACTGCTCCACTGTGTGTTCGTTCCCCTTCGGAAGTTGCATCTATGTTTTGATTCTGCGAGTTAGAAACACGTTTCTCCAAAAAGCTGCGTTTGGATATTCCTGAGTGAGTGGGAGTATAGGGTGAAATGAGAAATATCAGGTTCTAAAACAAAAACGGAGCAATGTATCAGAATGATTGTCAAGGTGTATATTCAACTTAGAGAGTTAAACAGATATGTGAATGTAGCAGTTCACTAACCCTTTCTTTGGAGAATCTGGAAAGAGATATTTCCAGCCGTATACAGACTCTTAAGAATTAGCGGTAAGATCGCGTCTAAACCACATTAGAAACGTCTCTTTCAAACTGATCTGTTGAGTGTTCGTTCACCTTCGGAAGTTGCATCTATGTTTAG
>NW_022445814.1:0-2657 GCF_009761245.1 Sapajus apella | reverse complement strand
TCATGGCTCAGGAGTTTGAAACCAGCCTGGCCAACATGGAGAAACCCCGTCTCTACTAAAAATACAAAAATTAGCCAGGCATGGTGGCACGTGCCTGTAATTCCAGCTACTTGAGAGGCTGAGGCAGGAGAATCGCTGGAACCCAGGAGTCCAAGGTTGTAGTGACCCAGGCTTGCACCACTGCACTCCATCCTGTGTGACAGAGCAAGACTCTGTCTCAAAAAGAAATTTTTTAAAATAAAAATCAGATCCTGCCCCTTTCCTGCTCACACGACTAGCACCATGACACTACAGGTCATCTAGCCTCGTAGAGTGGACTAGAGAAGACCCCCGGGGCCCAGCCCACACCCTCTTGTCCCAGCCCTGTCTCACACCCCTGCCCCTATGTTATCATGCTCCAGGCTTTTCTCTGTTTCTGGGACACCACAGCTGTATCCTGCCTCTGAGATTTTGTACACACTAGTTCCCCCACCTTAAACACTTACGCCTCTTCCTCCCAAGCCTGCTTGTATGAGGATTCCCTTCTTATCCTTCAGAACTCGTGAATTACATGTTTCCTCTATTTTGCCTTCATTCCAGCTACCCTCTCCCCAGTGCTCTCTGTTCACAGTGCAAATTGCAATCTAGAATGATCTTCACTGTTGTTTTATGGTTTCCATTTCCCCCTCCCCACTCCAGAATAGAAAATCTTTGAGAGGCTAGGTGCAGTGGCTCATGCCTGTAATCCCTCCACTTTGGGAAGCCAAGTCAGGTGGATGACATGAGGTCAGGGGTTCAAGGCCAGCCTGGCCAATGTGGGGAAACCCTGTCTCTACTAAAAATACAAAAATTAGCTGGGCATGAGGCTAGGCACCTATAATCCCAGCTACGTGGGAGGCTGAGGCTGGAGAATCTCTTGACCCCAAGAGGTGAGGTTGCAATGAGCCAAGATTGCACCACGGCACTCCAGCCTGGGCGAAAGAAGAAAATTCTATCTAAAAAAAAATAATAAAAAAAAAATAAAAAAGAAATAAAAAAGAAAGTGAGGGAAGGAGTCCTTCAGGGTGGTACCAAATGAAGTTGCCCTTGAAATTGGGAAGCTGGAGGCTTTTTCTTGCCTGTGGGGGCTACCAATTCAATGTGTATCTTGCACCATTTATGAAGGTTCCCGGCAGGGCTGTTGTGCCCACCGCTCGAGAGGTGAGGGTGGGATCCTGTGTGAGGCTGGGACAGAGATTGTGGTTTTCTGGAAGAGACAGGCTGACTTCTTGTTGGCACTGGAACACACTGCCAGGGATGCAGGAGAAGTGGGGGAGGGAGGGAGAGGAGAGAAAGACAGAGGGAAGGAGACAGAGAGGAGAGGGAGGGAGGGAGACAGAGAAAAAGGAGGAGGACATGAGAGGGAGGGAGAAAGGAGAGAGAGGGAAGGAGGGAGAGAGAGAAAGGAGGAGGCGAGAGGGAAGGAGGGAGAAAGAGGGAAAAAGGGAAAATGCTAGGAGGGAGAGAGAAAGAGAGAGAGAAAGAGAGAGAGGAGGGAAACAGGGAAGGAGGGAGACAGGGTGGAGGAGAAAGGAGGGAAAAGAGTGAGAAGGGGAGGTGAGAGAAAGGGAAGGAGAGAGAGAGGGAAAGGGAGGGAAGGAGAGAGGAGGGGAGAGAGTTAACCATTTTTTGTTGTTCCTTTAAAAAATTCAAGAAATCATCTCAATGTCTCTTAAAGAATTGCAGGAGTATTTTTCATTAGGTGGGGTCTGTTAACACCTTCACCAATAGGTGAGTTTCCGGGGTTTTACTCCATGTTTCACACCTAGATGCTGTTTTCCTAAGCCCCGCCCCTTAAGAACAGCCCTGCAGCTGATTAACCCCTTCTCTCCCAGAAAATAAAGAGCACCCTCTGGCGTCATCCTAAGATGAGCTTGGGTTTCCAACCGGCTCCAAAAGTCCTCACCCTCCCCAGCTTCCCTTCCAAGATCTGTTATGGGAAATGCCAGCCTTGACACCCTGAGAATACTGGCCTTTGTCAGCAGATGAAACAGATATTGTTAGGCTGGGACAAAAGTGCCCTTGTGATTTCTGGAGACCAGGCATCCTCTGTGGGGTCTGAGGGGTGGGCACCAGTGGAGCCCCACGGTGGTGGGAGGCACAGCCCAGCCTTTGTCAAGGAGGCTGGGGAGGAGAGAATCGTGAGGGGGAGGGCACATTTTGGAAACATCTTTTGTGTTATGGGTTCTTGCACCTTTAGCATGGGCCTGGTGGGAGTGGAAATCCTTGGGTACTTTATTTATTCCTCATCCTGGGGGAGACTCCTATGTGAAGGATGCTTTGCCTACAACCGGTGACAGCCTGTAGGGGAAAAGGAACAAGATGGGCCCCTCCCCAGGAGCAGGTCCTTGAAGAGGACCTTGAAGGTCAAGGGCTGCTGGTTGGGGGTGGGGGGTGACTAAAAGTCGAGATAGCCATTGCTACCCCAAGCAGGGGATGGCAAGGGAGGATGGCTTCAGCCTCCACTCTGCCCTACACAGACCCAAGCGGGACATGATGAGGGGTGGGGGTCAGGCCCCAGACTTTCTCTCTTTCCCTGAGCAATTCTGGCTCATGAATCTGCTTTCCTTACCTTGTTCCCAGAAGATGAGTAATTAGATCCATTTTCCATTTCTATTTTCTGATTCATTTTCATTTCT
>NW_022445813.1:0-2658 GCF_009761245.1 Sapajus apella | reverse complement strand
AAGTATGTCTTTCTAGATTCTCCAAAGAAAGGGTTTCCAAACTGCTACAGTCACACATCTGTTTATCTCTGTAAGTTGCATATACACCTTGACAATCATTCTGCTAGATAGCTCCATTTTTGTCTTACAGCCACATATTTCTCATTACACCCTATACTCCCATTCAATCAGGAATATCCAAAAGCAGCTTTTAGAAGTAACGTGTTTCTAACTCGCTGAATCTAAACATAGGTGCGACTTCCTAAGGTGAACGAACACAAAGCAGAGCAGTTTGAAAGAGACGTTTCCTCTGTGTTTAGACGTGATCCTACCGATAATTGTTTTGTGCCCGCATATGGCTGGAAATACCTCTTTCTAGATTCTCCAAAGAAAGGGTTTCTGAATTGTTGCTCTCAAACATCTGTTTACCTCTGTAAGGTGAATATACACCTTGACAATCATTCTGCTAAATAGCTCTGTTTTTGTTTTAGAGCCAGATACTTCTCATTACACCCTATACTCCCATTCACTCAGGCATATCCAATAGCAGCTTTTAGAAGAAACGTTTTTCCAACTCGCTGAATCTCAACATAGATGGAACTTCCTAAGGTTAACGAACGCACAGCAGAACAGTTTGAAAGAGACGTTTCTCCTGTGCCTTAGACGAAATCTTACCGCTAATTCTTAATGTGCCTGTATATGGCTGGAAATATCTCTTTCTAGATTCTCCAAAAAAAGGGTTTCTGAACTGCTACCCTCATATATCCCTTTAACTCTGCACATTGAATATACTCCTTGACAATCATTCTGCTAGATAACTCCATTTTCGTTTTAGAGCCAGAGGTTTCTCATTACAACCTAAAGTCACATTCACTCAGGGATATACAAACGCAGCTTTTAGAAGAAACGTGTTACTACCTCGCTGAAACTAAACATGGATGCAACTTCCTAAGATGAACGAACACACAGCAGAGCAGTTTGAAAGAGACGTTTCTCCTGTGCCTTAGACGCGAACTTATCGCTAAATCTTATCTGCGTGTATATGGCTGGAAATATCTCCTTCTAGCTTCTCCAAAGAAAGGGTTTCTGAACTGCTACATTCACACAGCTGTTTATATCTCTGTACGTTGAATATACACATTGACAATAATTCTTCTACATAGCTCCATTTTTGTTTTAGTGCCAGTACAGTCATTCTGCTAGATAGCTCCGTTTTTGTATTAGAGCCAGATATTTCTCATTACACCCTATACTCCCGTTCACTGAGGCATATCCAATCGCAGTTTTTAGAAGAAACGTTTTTCTAACTCGCTGAATCTCAACATAGATCAAACTTCCTAAGGTGAACGAACACACAGCAGAGCAGTTTTAAAGAGACGTTTCCCCTGTGCCTTAGACACGACCTTACCGCTAATTCTTATGTGCCCGTATATTGCTGGAAATATCTCTTTCTAGATTCTCCAAAGAAAGGGTTTCTGAACTGCTACATTCACACATCTGTTTAACTCTGTAAGCTGAATATACACCTTGAGAATCATTCTGCCAGATAGCTCCGTTTTTGCTTTAGAGCCAGATATTTCTCCTTACACCGCATACTCCCACTCACTCAGGAATATCCAAAGGCAGCTATTAGAAGAAACCAGTTTCTAATTCGCTGAATCTAAACATAGAAGCAACTTCCTAAGGTGAACGAACACACAGAAGAGCAGTTTGGAAAGGACGTTTCTCCTGTGGTTTAGACGCGATCTTACCGCTGATTATTATGTGTCTGTACATGTCTGTAAATATGTCTTTTTAGATTCTACAAAGAAAGGGTTTCTGAACTGCTATATTCACACATCTCTTTAAGTCTGTAAGATAAATACACACCTTGAAAATCATTCTGCTAGATAGCTCCGTTTTGTTTTAGAGCCAGATCTTTCTCCTTACACCCAATACTCAAATTCACTCAGGAATATGCAAACGCAGCTTTTAGAAGAAACTTGTTTGTAACTTGCTGAACCTAAACACAGATGCAACTTCCTCAGGTGAACGAACTCACAGCAGAGCAGTTTGAAAGAGACGTTTCTCTTGTGCTTTAGAAGCGATCATACCGCTAATTTTTACATCCCTGTATATGGCTGGAAATATGTCTTTCTAGATTCTAAAAAGAAAGGGTTTATTAACTGCTACATTCACACATCTGTTTAACTCTGTGAGTTGAATATACAGTTAAACAATCATTCTGCTAGATTTTTGTTTTAGAGCCAGATATTTATCCTTACACCCTATACTCCCATTCACTCAGGAATATGCAAACGAAGGTTTTAGAAGAAACGTGTTTCTAACTCGTTCAATCTAAACATAGATGCAACTCCTTAGATGAACGAACACATAGCAGAGCAGTTTGAAAGAGACGTTTCTCCTGTGCTTTAGAAGCTATCTTATCTCTAATTCTTATTTGCCTGTATACGACTGGAAATATGTCTTTCTAGATTCTCCAAAGAAAGGGTTTCTTAACTGCTACATTCACACATCTGTTTAACTGTGTAAGTTGAATATATACTTAAACAATCATTCTGCTAGATAGCTCCGTTTTTCTTTTAGAGCCAGATATTTCTCCTTTCACTGTATACTCCCATTCATTCAGGAATATGCAAACGCAGCTTTTAGAAGAAACCAGTTTGTAACTCGCTGAAT
>NW_022445812.1:0-2659 GCF_009761245.1 Sapajus apella | reverse complement strand
CCCAGCCTCTAATAAAAAATACAAAAATTAGCTGTATCTGGTGGTGAGCGCTTGTGGTCCCAGCTACTTGGGAGGCTAACGAAGGAGAATCATTTGAACCTGGGATGTGGAGCTTGCAATGAGGCAAGATGGTGCCACTCCACTCCACCCAGGGTGACAGAAGCAGAGAACAGGAGGGAGGGAAGGAGGGAGGAAAGTAAAGAAGGAAGGAGAGGGGTTAGGGAGGGAGGAATAAAGAAAAAGAAAGGGAGAAAGAAAAACAAAGAAAGGAAGCAAGAAAGAAAGAGAAAGAGGAAGAGAGAGAGAAAGAGAAAAACAAAGGAAGAGAGAGAGAGAGAGAAAAGAGAGGGAGGAAGGAAGGAAAGAAGAGAGGGAGGGAGGGAAGGAAGATAACAGAGAAAAGAGAAAGATACATGCACGCATATGCTCATTGCAGCATGATTCCCAATAGCAAAGACATGAAACCAACTTAAATGCCCATCGATGGTAGACTGATAAAGAAAATGTGGTACATATACACCATGGAATATGATGGAGCCATAAAACAGAATGAGGTCATGTCCTTTGTAGCAACATCGATGAAGGTAAAAGCCGTTATCTTACATAAACTAACAGAGGAACAGAAAACCACATACTACATGTTCTCACAAGTAGAAGGTCAACATTGAGTACACATGGACACAACAGACACCTGGACTTATTTGAGGATGAAGGAAAGAGGAGGGTCAGGACTGAAAAACTACCTATAAGGTACAGTGCCTACCAAATAGGTGACAAAATCTGTACAACAATCCCCAGTGACACTCATATAATAAACCTGCACAGGTACCTCTGAGCCTAAAATAAAAGTTTAAAAACAAAAGTGATAAACTAAATCAAAAGAAAGAATAAGGAAAGGAAAATGTGAGATAAAAACAGAAAAATAATAGATATAATAAATACTTCGGCACCTTAAAAAAATGGAAATACACAATTTATGAGGGACTATTTTGCACAACTCTGTGCAAATACATTTGAAATCTGCATTTATTACTATCCAATTCAACTTCTAAATCATAAAAATGTCCTACATCTGTACTGTTCAATATGTAGCCACTAGCTACGTGTGTTGAGTGAATACTTGTGCACTTAAATGTGGCTCATGTGACTGAGAAACTAAATTTGTTCTAATTATTAATTTATTAATTTCTAATTATAATTTCAGTATAATTAGTTTAAATTTGAATGGTCTCATGCAGCTAGTGGCTATTGTATCAGAAAGCATAGAAGAAAATGAAATTGAAGTTATCTTCACACAGTGTTATTTACCAAAGTTAAATCCAAAGAGTATTTATTTAAAAAACAAAAAGTTTAAAGAGACCAACTCTATAAAAGAAATAAAGTTATTAAAGAATCTCATTCTCTCCCTCTGACACACACACACACAAACACACATACACACACACACACACACACACAGGTGTTACAAGGAAAAGGAAAGGTCTTCTTTGTAACACAGAACAGGACTTGGACAAACTACTACTCATGGCCCAAATCCTGCTGCAGACCATTTTCCTGCAGTCCATGAGCTAATAATATTTACACAGCTAAAGAAGAAATAGAATATGTAACAGAAGCTATATGTGGCCCACAAAGCCTAAAAGACTTAGAATGTGGCTCTTTACTGGAAAAATCTACTGGCCCCTCATCTAGAAAAATGCCTGAATTTTAAAATCACCGTTTTGCAAATACCACCAAGGTAACATGAGATTCTGGCATGAAATTACTCCTAACACTATACACTAACATATTGTTAGGAAAAGGACATTCATATATGTCTATTATCCATCAAATGTTTATTAAATACGGAATTTAAATCGAAGAGATGAAACTTAGCTTCACAAATATTGAGATAAATTGACATTATAAACTTCCCAATGCAACGCAATGGGAAACATAATATTTGCCTAAACATTTTGTCTAATCCATAACAGTTAGATGAATCCAGTTTGAGAAACATTCTATGAGACACTTAGTCTGGACTCTTCAAAAATGTCAAAGTTGTAAAAGATGAGGGAAAATGGTGGAGGGAAAGCAATATTCTAGACTGATGAAAATAAGAAACATGACAAAAAAATCCAATATAAGATCCCTGACTAATATAGAGAATATTTGAGAGCAAGTGGAGATATTTAAATTTAGACTGTGTACTACATAATATTAATTATCAGTAGCAAATGTCTTGTGATTGTTACTGTAGTAATATAAAAGAATGTGCTAATTTTGGAAAAAATCCCTTAAGTATTTTTGTATAATCTTGATAGCTGCAATTTGCTTTCAAGCAGTTCAGAGCTCCCCAAAATGTGAGGGTGTGCATGTATATGTACATGTGTGTAAGAGAGAGAAAATGAGTGTGTATGTGAAGAGGAAAAGAGACATAGAGACACACAAAGCCAATCCCAGAAAATGTTAATTTGTGAATCTAAATAAAGGGTGCATGTGTCTTTATGGTACTTCTTTTTCAACATTTCTTTTTGACGTTAAAAGTTGGAAGAATTTTTTTAAAGGCACTTGTTTATTCAGGGTGAACACGATCTTCAAATTTCTTTGCTAGGTGTTGGTTTCCTGTAGTTGTTAATACTTTTGTACCACCTGATTGCCTTATGACAAAATAAACTTA
>NW_022445811.1:1565-2660 GCF_009761245.1 Sapajus apella | reverse complement strand
GTCCACTCACCCTCTGCGCTTTCACTGGGAGCTACAATCCTGAGCTGCTCCTAAACGGCCATCTTGGATCTCCCCCCTCTGCCAAGGCTCTCTCCCGTGTTTTAAACTCAATGTTGCTTCTAGTGCTTATGTGCCTGTATACGGCAGGAAATATCTGTTTCCAGATTCTCCAAAGAAAGGGTTTCTGAAGTGCTGCACACACACATTAGTTTAACTCTGTAAATTGATTCTACAGCTTATCAACCATTCTCCTAGAGAGCTGCGTTTTTGTTTTAGAGCCATATATTTCTCATTACTGACTATAGTCTCAGTCACTGTGGAATATCAAAATGTAGCTTTTAGAAGAAGCTTGTTTCTTACTCACTGAATCTAAACATAGATGCAACTTCCTAAGGTGAACGAAAACAAAGCAGAGCAGTTTAAACTCGACGTCTCTCCTGTGTTTTAAACGCATTCTTACTGCTCGTTCTGGTATTCTTGTAAATGGATGGAAATACCGGTTTCCAGATTGTCGAAAGAAAGGATTTCTTAACTGCTGCACTTACACATCAGATTAACTCTGTAAGTTGATTGTACAGCTTAACAACCGGTCTGCTAGATAGCTGCGTTTTTGTTTTAGACCAACATATTTCTCTTTACAGCCTACAGTCTCAGTCACTCTGGAATATCCAAACGCAGCTTTTAGAAGAAAAGTGTTTCTAACAAGCTGAAACTAAACATAGATGAAACTTCCTAAGGTGAGCGAACACAAAGCAAAGCAGTTTGAACTAGACGTTTCTGCTGTGTTTTAAACGCAGTCTTACTGCTAGTTCTCATATGCCTGTATATGGCTGGAAATATCTATTTCCAGATTCTTCAAAGAAAGCCTTTCTGAACTGCTGCACACACACATCAGTTTAACTCTTTGAGTTGATGCTACAGCTTAACAACCATTCTTATATATAGCTGCGTTTTTGGTTTAGATCAATAGATTTCTCATTAAAGCCTTTAGTCTCAGTCACACTGGAATATCCAAACGCAGGTTTTAGAAGAAACGTGTTTGTAACTCGCTGAATCGAATCACAGATGCAACTTCCTTAGGTGAGCGAACACAAA
>NW_022445811.1:0-1465 GCF_009761245.1 Sapajus apella | reverse complement strand
TCACTCTGGAATATCCAAACGCAGATTATAAAATTAACGTGTTTCTAACTCGCTGAATCTAAACATAGATGCAACTTCATAAGTCGAACGAACACCAAGCAGAGCAGTTTGAACAACTCTTTTCTCCTGTGTTTTAAACGCAGTCTTACTGCTAGTTCTCATATGCCTGTATATGGCTGGAAATATCTGTTTCTAGATTCTCCAAAGAAAGCCTTTCTGAACTGCTGCACACACATATCAGTTTAACTCTGTAAGTTGATTCTACAGGTTAACAACCATTCGGGTAGTTAGCTGCGTTTTTGGTTTAGATCAATATATTTCTCATTACAGCCTACTTTCGCAGTCACTCTGGAACATCCAAACGCAGCTTTGAGAAGAAACGTGTTTCTATCTCGCTGAATCTAAATATAGTTGCAACTTCCTAAGGTGAACGAACATAAAGCAGAGGAGTTTGAACTAGTCATTTCTCCTGTGTTTTAAACGCATTGTTACTGCTCGTTCTGGTATTTCTGTAAATGTATGGAAATACCGGTTTTCAGATTGTCCAAAGAAAGGATTTCTGAACTGCTGCACTTACACATCAGTTTAACTCTGTAACTTGATTGTACAGCTTAACAACCGTTCTGCTAGATAGCTGCGTTTTTGTTTTAGACCAACATATTTCTCTTTACAGCCTACAGTCTCAGTCACTCTGGCATATCCAAACGCAGCTTTTAGAAGAAACGTGTTTGTAACTCGCTGAATCTAAACATAGATGCAACTTCCTAACGTGAACGGACACCAAGCAGAGCAGTTTGAAGTAGACGTTTCTCCCGTGTTTTATTTATTTATTTATTTATTTATTTTTTCCCCATTTATTTATTTTATTGCATTTTAGGTTTTGGGGTACATGTGAAGAACATGCAAAATTGTTGCATAGAAACACACGTGGCAGTGTGATTGGCTGCCTTCCTACCCATCACCTGCATCTGGCATTTCTCCCCTTGCTATCTCTCCCCAGCTTCCCACCCCCCACCGTCCCTCCCCTATTTCCCCCCAAGTGTCCCCAGTGTGTAGTGCTCCCCTCCCTGTGTCCATGTGTTCTCATTGTTTAACACCCGCCTATGAGTGAGAACATGCGGTGTTTGATCTGCTCTTCTGTCAGTTTGCTGAGAATGATGGTTTCCAGGTTCATCCATGTCCCTACAAAGGACCCAAACTCATCGTTTTTGATGGCTGCATAATATTCCATGGTGTATATGTGCCACATTTTCCCTATCCAGTCTATCGTCGATGGGCATTTGGGTTTGTTCCAGGTCTTTGCTATTGTAAACAGTGCTGCAATGAACATTCGTGTACACGTGTCCTTATAGTAGAACGATTTGTAATCCTTTGGATATATACCCAGTAATGGGATTGCTGGGTCAAATGGAATTTCTATTTCTAGGTCCTTAAGGAATCGCCACACTGTCTTCCACAATGGTTG
>NW_022445810.1:0-2660 GCF_009761245.1 Sapajus apella | reverse complement strand
GTTCTATTCTAAAGAAACAGAAAGAGGCCAGGCGTGGTGGCTCAGACGTGTAACACCAAACACTTTGGGAGACCGAGAAGGAAGGATCGCTTGTGCCCAGGAGTTTGGGACCCGCCTGGCAGCATAGTAAGACGGTGTTTTTACAAAAACAAAAACAAAAAAGCTTTTGTTAATTAGCCAGGAATGGCGGTACATACCTATAGTCCTGGCTACTCAGGAGGCTGAGGGGAGATGATCACTTGAGCCCAAGAGGTCAAGGCTGCAGTGAGCCACGATCGCACCACTGCACTCCAGCCTGGGTGACCGAGCAAGAACCTGCCTCAGAAAAAAAAAAAGGAACAGAAAGAAGCAATTACTGTGAATGTCAGGGTTGGGGAATACTTCTGGAGAGAAGGGAGGGGCTGGCATTCTGCCCATCTCCAGCCCCTTCTGGAAGTACAGAGTCTAGTGGCGAAGACAGCAGCACAAGTGGAGATTCAGGCTGCAGCACCAGGAAGTTCCCTTCCACCTTCCTGCCTTCTTGACTTTTCCTTTGGGGAACAGGGGCATGGTTTTCTTTCTTCTTCGCCTTTCTATCTAGGTAGATTTTCTGACAGGAGAATTTACATACAGGATGTATAGCATCAACATGAACAGCCAGCTGGAATTGACGGCTTCGTTGATACCCCAGCCAGGCACATCCCTGATCCCTCTGCTAAGGACATCTGGATGTTGCTGCTGTCCAGGATTCTCAGCCACATGCTCGGTGCCCACTCCCAGATTCTGGAAATCCCCTGGCATATCCCCAAAAGGAGAGATGCTCACTCACAATTCTGCATAAAAATTGTCTCTGTGTGCTTTTTTTTTTGGAGACAGGGTCACTCTGTCAATGACTGTAGTCCAAAGGTGTGATTTCACCTCACTGCAACCTCTGCCTCCTGGACTTGAGCAGTTCTCCTGCCTCAGCTGGAATTACAGGCACCTGCAACCATGCCTGGCTAATTTTGAATTTACAGGTATAAACCTTGCAACTGGCTAGTCTTTTTTTTTTTTCCTTTTTTTTTTTGAGGCAGAATCTTGCTCTATCGCCCTGGCTGGAGTACAGGGACATAATCTCAGCTCACTACAACCTCCACCTCCTGGTATCAAGCAATTCTTTTGCCTCAGCCTCGCGAGTAGCTCAGATTATAGGCACTTACCACCACACCCAGCTAATTTTAGTATTTTTGTTAGACACGCTGTTTCACCACTGGGTCAGGCTGGTGTTGAACTGCTGACTTCAGGTGATCCACCCACTTTAGCCTCCCAAAACGCTGCAATCTCCTCTCACTGCAACCTCTGCTCCTGGGTTCAAGCAATTCTCCTGCCTTGGCCTCCCAAGTAGCTGGGATTACAGGTTCCTGCCACCACGCCTGGCTAGTTTTTGTACTTTTAGTAGAGATGGGGTTTCACCATGTTGCCCAGGCTGGTCTTAAACTCCTGACCTCAGGTGATCTGCCTGCCTCAGCCTCCCAAAGTGCTGGGATGACAGGCATGAGACACTGCGCCTGGCCTACTTCTATTATTATTACATTGTAATATATAATGAAATACTTACACAACTGACCCTAACACAGAATCAGTGGCAGCCCTGAGTTTGTTTTCCTGAAACTAGATGGTCCCTTCTGAGGGTGACCGGAGACAGTGACAAATCAACAGGCATTAGATTCTTCTAAGGAGGACACAGCCCAGCTCCCTCGCATGTGCTGTTTACAGTAGGGTTTGCGCTCCTACAACACCACCACTGATCTGACAGGAGGTGGAGCTCAGGCGGTGATGCCAGCAATATGGAGTGGCTGTGAACACAGATGAAGCCTCCCTCACCAGCCTGCTGCTCACCTGCTGTGATGCCTGCCCAGTTCCTAACAGGTAAGCCAGGCGCGGTGGCTCACGCCTGTAACCCCAGCACTTTGAAGACTGAGGCGGGTGGATCATCTGAGGTCGGGAGTTAGAGACCAACCTGACCAACATAGAAACACCCTGTCTCTGCTAGAAATACAAAAATTAGCCTGACGTGGTGGCTCATAACCGTAATCCCAGCTACTTGGGAGACTGAGACAGGAAAGTCACTTTAATCCAGGAGTCAGAGGTTGCAGTGAGTCAAGATCATGTCATTGCCAAAACTCCATGTCAAAAAAAAAAAAAAGGTCAGGCCCGATGGCTCACACTTGTAATCCCAGCGCGTTGGGAGAATGAGGAGGGAGAATTACCTGAAGTAAGGAGTTTGGGACCAGCCTGGCCTACATGGTGAAACCCTGTCTCTACTAAAAATACAAAATTAGCCAGGTGTAGTGGTACCTGCCTGTGATCCCAGCTACTCAAGTGGCTGAGGCAGGAAAATTGTTTGAACCTTGGAGGTGGAGGTTACATTGACCTGAGGTTGCACAACTGTATAGAGTGAGACTCTGCCTCAAAAAAAAAAAAAAAGAAAGAAAAGAAAAGAAAAGAAACGCAAACAAAAACAGGCTACAGACTTCTACTGATCCATGCCCAGGAGGGTTGGGGGACCCCAGCTATAGACAATATGTAATGATCAAATCAGGGTAACTGAGACAGTCATCACCTCAAATACTTATCTTTCGTTTTGGGAACACAAAAATCCTTCTAGCTATCTTGAAATATACAAATAAATTCTCACTCAC
>NW_022445809.1:0-2660 GCF_009761245.1 Sapajus apella | reverse complement strand
ATATATATATATATATATATTTGCTTTTGAGACAGTCTTGCTCTGTCCCCCAGGCTGGTGTGCAGTGGTGCAATCTTGGTTCACTGCAATCTCTACCTCTCGGGTTCAAGTGATCTCCCACCTCAGCCTCTCCAGTAGCTGGAATTACAGGCGTGTGCAACCATGCCTATCTAATTTTTGTATTTTTTGTAGAGACACGGTTTTGTCATGTTGGTCAGGCTGGTCCTCAACTCCTGACCTCAGGTGATCCACCCACCTGGGCCTCACAAAGTGCTGGGATTATAGGTGTGAGCCACCATGCCCAGCCTTCACTCAGTATAACTCTCTTGAGATAACCTGGTGGTACAAATCAGTTGTCCTCATATATTAAAATTTAGCATGACATGCACTTGAGTGTATATAAACATATATAACGTTTTAAAGGTTAAAACATTAAAATGTGAATCAAAGGCATATGAAATTCCTGTTTCACTGACACAGGACAAGGATTCTGAGATACAAATTTTGACAACTGGTACTCTAATACATATCTAGTACAATCCATTACAGGTTGAGTATTCCTCATCTGAATGCTTTGGAGCAGAAACACTTTGGATTTGGAATTTTTTCAGATTTGGGAATATGTGCATTATATACCAGTTGAGCATCCCAAATCTGAAAGTGCAAAATCCAAAATGTTCCAAAATCCCAAAACTGTGAGTGCCAATATGACACTCAAAGGAAATGCTCACCAGGGAATTTCAGAGTTTGGATTTTCCGATAAGGGATCCTCAGCCTGTACAAACACTTTATAGAAGAAAGGCCCAGGACTCAGTGCTGTGTCTTCTCAGTGTTTACAAGAGTACATGGTTTACAAGAATGCCTGATTTTGCACTTTTATGACCGATCTCCAGATTCCGGTTCTTTCCCAACCCAGTTGAGTATCTTACATTCAAATATGACCATTTGCTCTTCTCAAACGACCATGGTTTACTACGCTTTCAAGTTCTTCCTAATGATTGAGAAAATGAAATTCTCTTAAATGGAGATGGAGTTTTGCTCGTTGCCCAGGCTGGAGTGCAGTGGCATGAACTTGGCTCACTGCAAACTTCACCTCCACGGTTCAAGTGATTCTTCTGCCTCAGCCTCAGGAGTAGCTGGGATTACAGGTGCACACCACCACACCCGGGTAATTTTTTATATTTTTAGTAGATACAGGGTTTCACCATGTTGGTCAGGCTGGTCTGAAACTCCTGGCCTCAGGTGATCTGCTCAACTCAGCCTCCCAAAGTGCTGGGACTACGGATGTAAACCACAACACCAGGCCCTATGTTCTATTCTAAAGGTTGTATTATCTCAATGGGATAATAAATAGATGGTATTTTTTTTAGATATGAGAGAGGTAGGAAGGCAACATGTTGTAAAACAAGGTAACTTTTCTGTTGAATTTATTTTCAAATACAGTGGACCCTTGAACAACATGGGTTTGAGCTGCATGGGCCCGTTTATATGTGGATCTTTTCCAACTAAATGCAGACTTGCATATATGGAGGCTCAACTTTTCACATACCTGGGATCTGCAGGGCCCACAGCAGGGACTTGAGTTTGCCAGGAGTTTGGTAGAAATAGGGGTCTTGGAACCAACCCCGTATGGTGTATGTCCTGTGCATATGCCATAGGACAACCGGACTGCTTTTACAGTGTTAAGAAACATAAATTTGTCAAGCCTATTAACCTTTCCAGATCATTTGTACTATTCTTACATAGAAACCGTTCTTAGAGGGGGTCTAACATAGAAAATACCTACATACAATATTCTACGTATTAGTGCTGGGCACAGTGGCTGATGTTGATAATCTCAGCACTTTGGTGGGCAGATCACCTGAGGTCAGGAGCTTAAGACCAGCCTGGCCAACATGGTGAGACCCCGTCTCTACTAAAAACATGAAAATTAGCCAGGCATGGTGGTGGGTGCCTGTAACCCCAGCTACTTGGGAGGCTGAGGCAGGAGAATTGCTTGAACCCAGAGGTGGAGGTTGCAGTGAGCCGAGATTGCACCACTGCACTCCAGCCTGGTTGACAGAGCAAGATTTTATCTCAAAAAAAAAAAAAAAAAAAGGAAAAGAAAAGAAAAAAGTATATTCTGCATATCAGTTTTTCTTGCACAACTTCAAAAGTGTTTTAAATGAGCACATCTTTATGCTATGCCATGATCAGCAATAAAATACATTAAAACATTATTTAAACATATAAACGACTATATACAAGAAACTTATTATACTTAAAGGCATTTGTTATCAAACACTGAAAAAAAAAAAGTAACATCTCCAATCAGTGGTAGCAGCTATAACTGAGGACAGACTTTATTTCAGGAAAGTATATGTAATCACTTTTCATCCTAACATTCACCTGGCAAAGTAGGTTTGTTTGTTTGTTTGTTTGTTTGTTTTTTGAGACAGGATCTCTCTCTGCCACCCAGGCTGGAGTGCAGTGACGCCATCATGGCTCACTCCACAGTGACCTCAGCCTCCCAGGATCAAGTGATCCTCACACCTTGGCCTCCCAAGAAGCTGGAACTAAAGGCATGCACCACCGTGCCCGGTTAATTTTTGTATATTTTTAGAGAGGGTTTTTCCCTGTTTCCCAGGCTGGTCTGAAACTCCGGAGCTCAAGAGATCTGC
>NW_022445808.1:1005-2660 GCF_009761245.1 Sapajus apella | reverse complement strand
TGTAGCAGACGGATTGTCAAGGGGTATATTCAACTTAGAGAGTTAAACACATATGTGCATGTAGCAGTTGAGAAAACCTTTCTTTAGAGAATATCGAAAGAGTTATTCCCAGGCTTACACAGGCTCATAAGAATTTCGCTAAGACGGCGCCTAAACCACAGGAGAAACGTCTCTTTCAAACTGCTCTGGTATGTGTTCGTTCACCTTAGTAAATTGCATCTATGTTTAGATTCAGCGAGTTAGAAACACGTTTCTTCTAAAAGGTGCGTTTGGATATTCCTGAGTGAATGGGGGTATAGGGTGTAATGAGAAATATCTGGCTCTAAAACAAAAAAGGAGCTGCCTAGCAGAATGACTGTCAAGCTGTATATTCAACTTATAGGGTTAAACAGATGTGTGAATGTAGTAGTTTTGAAACACTTTCTTTGGAGAATATGGAAAGAGATATTTCCCGCCATATGCAGGCTCTTAAGAAATAGCTTTAAGATCGCCTCTAAATCACAGGAGAAAAGTCTGTTTCAAACTGCTCTACTGTGTGTTCGTCCACATTAGGAAGGTGCATCTATGTTTAGATTCAGCGAGATAGAAACACGTTTCTTGTAGAAGCTGCGTTTGGATATTCGTAAGTGAATGGGAGTATAGGGTGTAATGAGATATATCTAGCTGAAAAACAAAAACGGAGCAATGTAGCTGATTGATTTTCAAAGTGTATATTCAACTTACAGAGTTAAACAGAAGTGTTAATGTAGCAGTTTTGAAACACTTTCTTTCGAGAATCTGGAAGGAGATATTTCCAGCCACATAAATGATCACAAGAATTATCCTTAAGATCGCGTCTAAAGCACAGGGGAAACGTCTCTTTCAAACTGCTCTGCTGTGTGTTCATTGACCTTAGGAAGTCTCATCTATGTTTCCTTTCAGTGAGTTAGAAACACGTTTCTTCTAAAAGCTGCGTTTGGATATTCCTGAGTGAATGGAAGTATAGGGCGTAATGAGAAATATTTGGCTCTAAAACAAAAACGGAGCTATGAAGCAGAATGAATCTCAAGGTGTGTATTAAACATAGAGAGTTAAACAATTCTGTGAATGTTGCAGTAGACTAACCCTTTCTATGGAGAATCTGGAAAGAGATATTTCCAGCCATAAACAGGCTCCTAAGAATTAGCTTTAAGATCGCGTCTAAATCACAGGAGAAACGTCTCTTTCAAACTGCTCTACTGTGTGTTCGTTCATCTTAGTAAGTTTCATCTATATTTAGATTCAGCGAGTTAGAAACACGTTTCTCCAAAAAGCTGCGTTTGGATATTCCTGAGTGAAACGGAGTACAGGGTGTAATGAGAAATATCTGGCTCTAAAACAAAAAGGGAGCTATGTAGCAGAATGATTGTCAAGGTGTATCTTCAACTTACAGAGTTAAACAGATGTGTGTATGTAGCTGTTCAGAAATCCTTTCTTTGGAGAACCTGGAAAGAGATATTTCCAGCCATATACAGGCTCATAAGAATTAGCGGTAAGATCGCGTCTAAACCACGGGAGAAACGTCTCTTTCAAACTGCTCTGGTATGTGTTCGTTGACCTTAGGAAGTTGCATCTATGTTTCGATTCAGCGAGTAAGAAACACGTTTGTTCTAAAAGCTGCGTTTGGATACTCCTGA
>NW_022445808.1:0-905 GCF_009761245.1 Sapajus apella | reverse complement strand
GTGTTCGTTGACCTTAGGAAGTTGCATCTATGTTTCGATTCAGCGAGAAAGAAACACGTTTGTTCTAAAAGCTGCGTTTGGATACTCCTGAGTGAATGGGAGTATAGGGTGTAATAAAAAACATCTGGCTGTAAAATAAAAAAGGATCTATGTAGCAGAATGATTGTGAAGCTGTATATTCAACTTACAGAGCTAAACAGATGCGTGAATGTAGCAGTTCACTAACCCTTTCTTTGGAAAATCTGGAAAGACATTTTCCAGCCATATACTGGCTCCTAAGAATTAGCTTTAAGATCGCATCTAAATCACAGGAGAAACGTCTCTTTCAAACTGCTCCGCTGTGTTTGGTTCTCATTAGGAAGTTGCATCTATGTTTAGATTCAGCGAGTTAGAAACAGGTTTCTCCTAAAAGCTGCGTTTGGATATTCCTGGTTTATTGGGAGTGCAGGGTGTAATGAGAAATATCCTGCTCTAAAACAAAAACGGAACTATTTAGAAGAATGATTGTCAAGGTGTGTATTCAACTTACAGAGTTAGACAGATGTTTGAATGTAGCAGTTCAGAAACCCTTTCTTTGGAGAATCTGGAAAGAGATATTCCCAGCCATATACAGACTCATAAGAATTAGCTTTATGATCACGTCTAAATCACAGGAGAAAGGTCTCTTTCAAACTGCTCCACTGTGTGTTCGTTCATCTTAGTAAGTTGCATCGATGTTTAGATTCAGCGAGTTAGAAACACTTTTCTCCAAAAAGCTGCGTTTGGATATTCCTGAATGAATGGGAGTATAGGGTGTAATGAGAAATATCTGGCTCTAAAACAAAAACGGAGCTATGTATCAGAATGATTGTCAAGGTGTGTATTCAACATAGAGAGTTAAACAGATATGCGAATGTAGCAGTTCA
>NW_022445807.1:0-2660 GCF_009761245.1 Sapajus apella | reverse complement strand
GGAGCAGAGCTGGGCAGCAAGCTCCACCCTGGAGCCAGAGGCCTGGGCTGCAGTCTCACCCACAGCCAGCTGAGCTTCCTTTCCTTAGCTACTGAAACGAAAGCTACGGCAATGGACTCACAGGATCCCTGGTATTTAAATGGGACATGTGTGAAGTTAGTATTTTTAACTGAGATATAATTTATATTCAGTACAATTCACCCATTTGTGTGCAGTGCTATGAGTTTTATGTAACCACAATCAAGATATATAATATTTTCATCTCCCCGAAAAGTTGCCTCATGCCCCTCAGTAGACAAACCCTCCACCTACCCTCAGTCCTGCCAACCCTTCTGATTTCTGGCTCTATAATTTTGCCTTTTGTAGAATGCCACGTAAATGGAGCCTTCCAGCATGCGGGCTTTTGCCCTGGCTTCTTTCTCTAGCTTCGTGCTTATAAGATCCATCCGTGTTTCTGTGTTCTTGTGTATTGCTGAGTAATATTTCCTGGGGTGGCTGCACCAGGCTGTCCTTCACCTTTCGAGGGACATTTGGGTCATTTCCAGCCTTTGGCGACTATGAATAGAGCTGCTATTCAACATTTGTGTGTACCAGATAGGTTTTTGGGTGAACATAGTTCCATTTCTCTAGGGCCAGTGCCTGGAAAGGTGACGACTGGTCATAGAGTTAAGTGTATGTTTAACGTTTTGAGAAAGCACCAAACCCTTTTCCACAGTATCTGGACCATGTTGCATTCCCACCATAATTATTTGAGAATTCCGGTTTCTCTCGATCTTTGCCAGCAGTTGGAATAGTCAGATGTATTTTGTTTTAGCCATTGTTTTGGACAATTTGTTTAGACATTGTTTGGACAGCTGTTTGTTAACTGGCAATCAGCAGGTCCCAGTTGTGGCAGGCAGTATTGAAACGTGAGTAGGAAACGGGGCTCTGGAATTCAAACCGTTTGGGTTAAAAGCATCTGGGACTACAGGCACGCGCCACCATGCCCAGCTAATTTTTTGTATTTTTAGTAGAGACGGAGTTTCACCATGTTGACCAGGATGGTCTCGATCTCTTGACCTCGTGATCCACCCGCCTCGGCCTCCCAAAGTGCTGGGATTACAGGCTTGAGCCACCGCGCCCGGCCCCAATTTTCGTATTTCTTGTAGGAGAAAAGTGGAGTCGGTAATGAAGTTGTTAAAGGAATTAAATATTAAAATGTGTGACACGTGCTTGGCTTTGCCCAATGCTAAGCCTCTGTTACTCTCTTTGGAATATTGCACACCTGATCAGTAGCCCCCCAGCAAGCATCCTGCTAGGTATTTCTATGTCCTTCTATAGAAGAGGACACTGAAGGTCAGAGAGGTCAAGTAACTGGCTAGGGGTCATACAGCTAATTAATACGTGGTGGAAATAAGATTGGAATCCTCTTTAATTGCCGCTTCCTCCCTCCTTTACCACATGCCTCACTCTGTCCGCTAGGAAAGCCTTTGGCTCAAAGTTACAGGAAACTCAACCTGTAGAGGCTGAACCCACTAGGACACTTATTGATTACGCACTTAAGTAACAGAGCGAGAGGTCTCGGGTCACTCACAAAGACTCTTCCTATCTCTATGTGCCACCAGCCTTCACCTGCTGGCATTTCCTGCGCATTCTCAGCACCTCATCACAGATGAAATGACCACAAAAATGACCTCCGACCTCCATCCCTCCCTCATTCATGCCCTCTGCAATATGAGCTAGTGACTCTTCCCATGGAGACATGGAGTCAGTTATCCTGTCCCTGGGATCCTGGTTGGTCTTGTGATTTGCTTTGGTCAATATCATGTGCTGACATTGATGGGAAGTTCTGAAGCCCAGGCCTTGAGGGTCTTTGTGTGATTCCAGGCTTATTTTTGGAACCTGGGCCATGGGACAAAATCTGGGCTGGCCTACTGAATGATGGACTGGTGAGTGGCCCAGTCACACATTATTGTCCCATCTGTCAGACAGCCAACCACCAGACATGTGAATGCAGCCATTCTAAGTCAGCCAGCTTCTGGCCAACTTGCCAACTGACCACATGCATAAGTGAGCCCAATTAAGATCAGCTGAGCCTACCATGTCAGCAGAACCCACAATTCACACGTAAACTTATGACCTATAATAAATGGTTGTTACAAGCTACCAAATTTTGAGGTTGTTTGTTACACAGCAATAGCTAACTGATACCTATCTCATGGTTGCAATGTGGTTACTTCAGCTCCAGGAAGAAGTGGAAAGAGGAAGCAAGTCTTCTTACACCTGTCCCTTTTGCAATGAAGCAAAGCTTTGTGCTCTCAGGCAAGCAATTTATCTTCTAAGAAAAATATGATCATCTGTAAGGCAGGGGAAATATTACCTGTCTTGTGGGTGTTTGGTGCAAACGAATAACATGTCATGTAAAAACAACTACACTGTGTTCTATGAATGCAAGATATGCTTACTATCCTAGAAAAGCTGCTCAGATTATCTGGACATTTGCTTGTGTTTCTGACCGACAGATGTGCACAGTACCTTGGGTGAATACAGCTACTGTATTAGTCAGCTCTTACCACAGCAATGCTGTGTAACAAACCACTTCAAAACTTACTGGCTTTTAGCAACAAGCCCTTATCTCACGGCTACAATTCTGCAGTTGACTGAGGTTTGGCTGACTTAGT
>NW_022445806.1:1380-2660 GCF_009761245.1 Sapajus apella | reverse complement strand
GCTCTTCTCTGTGTAGTAATTCACTGTCTCTGAAAGTATTTTAACCATTTACATAATAATGTGTCTTAACTAGTACGTTCTCTTCTCTACTCTTTTCCTGCTTTCTCCAATTATCTGATTTGAAATTTTTAAGCAGAAAGGTTTTAGAAAAGAAATTTTCAATTTGAATGAATTTTTGCAAGTTATAAATACCTAAAATTAAGAATTTATAATGGAAATGCCAACGCAACCTCAATTTAGTAGTGTGAGGAGCACCACTATAAAAAAGCCACTCGCTTGTCGTCTATATCTGTCACAAGGTCTAGAAATCAAAATATTTAAATGTAAGTTATGTTTAAAAAGATTTTTTTATAAATCAGCTGTGCATGTGAACACTGGTGATTATATTTTGGCAGTAAATCCTGTTTTTCATGGACATATTCAGGAGCATTTAAAGCTTTATCTTCTGAATATAATTCTTATAATATCAGGTCAGGCATTATGATTTACACCTGTATTCCCAGCATTTTGGGAGGCCAAGGTGGATGGATCAGTTGAGGTCAGGAGTTCGAGACCAGACTGGCCAACATGGTAAAACCTCGTCTCTATTAAAATTCAAAAACTAGCAGGGCATGGTGATGCACATCTGTAATTCCAGCTACTCAGGAGGCTGAGGCAGGAGAATCGCTTGAACCTAAGAGGTGGAGGTTGCAGTGAGCCAAGATCATGCCACTGTGCTACAGCCTGGGTGACAGAGCGAGACTCTGTCTCAAGATAAAATAAAATAATAATTCTTATAATATCATTTTAACTTAGAGCACTTAGAAGGGAAAACCAAATGCGTAAGATAGAAAGTTCCTCAATTGTTTCATTCTTATATACCCACTTTAACCATAAAGATGTTATATATGAAATATCTGACTTTATGTATGTGTAGCCACTCAACAAACAAAAAAACACTCAACAAACAAACATAAAAGAAATGCATGACTTCTCTACCAATCACCCACAAAATATAAATTAATTATATACTTGTAATGGACACATTTATATTTTCGGAGTACATTATAAGTGCAACAATTTACAAAGTCTTCAAATGTCAGCAGGAAATTATTGACCTTGACTATTTAATGCATTAATTTAAAACAATCCAGTTTATATCATTAAAAACTATTCAGATTGGGCCCAGTAGCTCACACTTGCAATCTTAGCACTTTGGAAGGCTGAGACGAGATTACTTGAGGCCAGAAGTTTGAGACCAGTCTGAGCAGCATAGTAATATCACATCTCTACAATAAAAA
>NW_022445806.1:0-1280 GCF_009761245.1 Sapajus apella | reverse complement strand
GCTCTTCTCTGTGTAGTAATTCACTGTCTCTGAAAGTATTTTAACCATTTACATAATAATGTGTCTTAACTAGTACGTTCTCTTCTCTACTCTTTTCCTGCTTTCTCCAATTATCTGATTTGAAATTTTTAAGCAGAAAGGTTTTAGAAAAGAAATTTTCAATTTGAATGAATTTTTGCAAGTTATAAATACCTAAAATTAAGAATTTATAATGGAAATGCCAACGCAACCTCAATTTAGTAGTGTGAGGAGCACCACTATAAAAAAGCCACTCGCTTGTCGTCTATATCTGTCACAAGGTCTAGAAATCAAAATATTTAAATGTAAGTTATGTTTAAAAAGATTTTTTTATAAATCAGCTGTGCATGTGAACACTGGTGATTATATTTTGGCAGTAAATCCTGTTTTTCATGGACATATTCAGGAGCATTTAAAGCTTTATCTTCTGAATATAATTCTTATAATATCAGGTCAGGCATTATGATTTACACCTGTATTCCCAGCATTTTGGGAGGCCAAGGTGGATGGATCAGTTGAGGTCAGGAGTTCGAGACCAGACTGGCCAACATGGTAAAACCTCGTCTCTATTAAAATTCAAAAACTAGCAGGGCATGGTGATGCACATCTGTAATTCCAGCTACTCAGGAGGCTGAGGCAGGAGAATCGCTTGAACCTAAGAGGTGGAGGTTGCAGTGAGCCAAGATCATGCCACTGTGCTACAGCCTGGGTGACAGAGCGAGACTCTGTCTCAAGATAAAATAAAATAATAATTCTTATAATATCATTTTAACTTAGAGCACTTAGAAGGGAAAACCAAATGCGTAAGATAGAAAGTTCCTCAATTGTTTCATTCTTATATACCCACTTTAACCATAAAGATGTTATATATGAAATATCTGACTTTATGTATGTGTAGCCACTCAACAAACAAAAAAACACTCAACAAACAAACATAAAAGAAATGCATGACTTCTCTACCAATCACCCACAAAATATAAATTAATTATATACTTGTAATGGACACATTTATATTTTCGGAGTACATTATAAGTGCAACAATTTACAAAGTCTTCAAATGTCAGCAGGAAATTATTGACCTTGACTATTTAATGCATTAATTTAAAACAATCCAGTTTATATCATTAAAAACTATTCAGATTGGGCCCAGTAGCTCACACTTGCAATCTTAGCACTTTGGAAGGCTGAGACGAGATTACTTGAGGCCAGAAGTTTGAGACCAGTCTGAGCAGCATAGTAATATCACATCTCTACAATAAAAA
>NW_022445805.1:1380-2660 GCF_009761245.1 Sapajus apella | reverse complement strand
GCTCTTCTCTGTGTAGTAATTCACTGTCTCTGAAAGTATTTTAACCATTTACATAATAATGTGTCTTAACTAGTACGTTCTCTTCTCTACTCTTTTCCTGCTTTCTCCAATTATCTGATTTGAAATTTTTAAGCAGAAAGGTTTTAGAAAAGAAATTTTCAATTTGAATGAATTTTTGCAAGTTATAAATACCTAAAATTAAGAATTTATAATGGAAATGCCAACGCAACCTCAATTTAGTAGTGTGAGGAGCACCACTATAAAAAAGCCACTCGCTTGTCGTCTATATCTGTCACAAGGTCTAGAAATCAAAATATTTAAATGTAAGTTATGTTTAAAAAGATTTTTTTATAAATCAGCTGTGCATGTGAACACTGGTGATTATATTTTGGCAGTAAATCCTGTTTTTCATGGACATATTCAGGAGCATTTAAAGCTTTATCTTCTGAATATAATTCTTATAATATCAGGTCAGGCATTATGATTTACACCTGTATTCCCAGCATTTTGGGAGGCCAAGGTGGATGGATCAGTTGAGGTCAGGAGTTCGAGACCAGACTGGCCAACATGGTAAAACCTCGTCTCTATTAAAATTCAAAAACTAGCAGGGCATGGTGATGCACATCTGTAATTCCAGCTACTCAGGAGGCTGAGGCAGGAGAATCGCTTGAACCTAAGAGGTGGAGGTTGCAGTGAGCCAAGATCATGCCACTGTGCTACAGCCTGGGTGACAGAGCGAGACTCTGTCTCAAGATAAAATAAAATAATAATTCTTATAATATCATTTTAACTTAGAGCACTTAGAAGGGAAAACCAAATGCGTAAGATAGAAAGTTCCTCAATTGTTTCATTCTTATATACCCACTTTAACCATAAAGATGTTATATATGAAATATCTGACTTTATGTATGTGTAGCCACTCAACAAACAAAAAAACACTCAACAAACAAACATAAAAGAAATGCATGACTTCTCTACCAATCACCCACAAAATATAAATTAATTATATACTTGTAATGGACACATTTATATTTTCGGAGTACATTATAAGTGCAACAATTTACAAAGTCTTCAAATGTCAGCAGGAAATTATTGACCTTGACTATTTAATGCATTAATTTAAAACAATCCAGTTTATATCATTAAAAACTATTCAGATTGGGCCCAGTAGCTCACACTTGCAATCTTAGCACTTTGGAAGGCTGAGACGAGATTACTTGAGGCCAGAAGTTTGAGACCAGTCTGAGCAGCATAGTAATATCACATCTCTACAATAAAAA
>NW_022445805.1:0-1280 GCF_009761245.1 Sapajus apella | reverse complement strand
GCTCTTCTCTGTGTAGTAATTCACTGTCTCTGAAAGTATTTTAACCATTTACATAATAATGTGTCTTAACTAGTACGTTCTCTTCTCTACTCTTTTCCTGCTTTCTCCAATTATCTGATTTGAAATTTTTAAGCAGAAAGGTTTTAGAAAAGAAATTTTCAATTTGAATGAATTTTTGCAAGTTATAAATACCTAAAATTAAGAATTTATAATGGAAATGCCAACGCAACCTCAATTTAGTAGTGTGAGGAGCACCACTATAAAAAAGCCACTCGCTTGTCGTCTATATCTGTCACAAGGTCTAGAAATCAAAATATTTAAATGTAAGTTATGTTTAAAAAGATTTTTTTATAAATCAGCTGTGCATGTGAACACTGGTGATTATATTTTGGCAGTAAATCCTGTTTTTCATGGACATATTCAGGAGCATTTAAAGCTTTATCTTCTGAATATAATTCTTATAATATCAGGTCAGGCATTATGATTTACACCTGTATTCCCAGCATTTTGGGAGGCCAAGGTGGATGGATCAGTTGAGGTCAGGAGTTCGAGACCAGACTGGCCAACATGGTAAAACCTCGTCTCTATTAAAATTCAAAAACTAGCAGGGCATGGTGATGCACATCTGTAATTCCAGCTACTCAGGAGGCTGAGGCAGGAGAATCGCTTGAACCTAAGAGGTGGAGGTTGCAGTGAGCCAAGATCATGCCACTGTGCTACAGCCTGGGTGACAGAGCGAGACTCTGTCTCAAGATAAAATAAAATAATAATTCTTATAATATCATTTTAACTTAGAGCACTTAGAAGGGAAAACCAAATGCGTAAGATAGAAAGTTCCTCAATTGTTTCATTCTTATATACCCACTTTAACCATAAAGATGTTATATATGAAATATCTGACTTTATGTATGTGTAGCCACTCAACAAACAAAAAAACACTCAACAAACAAACATAAAAGAAATGCATGACTTCTCTACCAATCACCCACAAAATATAAATTAATTATATACTTGTAATGGACACATTTATATTTTCGGAGTACATTATAAGTGCAACAATTTACAAAGTCTTCAAATGTCAGCAGGAAATTATTGACCTTGACTATTTAATGCATTAATTTAAAACAATCCAGTTTATATCATTAAAAACTATTCAGATTGGGCCCAGTAGCTCACACTTGCAATCTTAGCACTTTGGAAGGCTGAGACGAGATTACTTGAGGCCAGAAGTTTGAGACCAGTCTGAGCAGCATAGTAATATCACATCTCTACAATAAAAA
>NW_022445804.1:0-2661 GCF_009761245.1 Sapajus apella | reverse complement strand
GAGGAATGTTCTTTCCCGGGACCTGCAGAGCCGCTGGAGCACTCACAAGGTCTGTGGGAACGGCGCTGACTCCAGGAACTTGGAAAAGTGAGCTCGCTGGCCTCGGGGGAGGCTCCCAATCAAGTCTGTGCCCATTTTTCTGCTTGCCTATCATTACTGATTTGTGAGTTCTTTACATATCCTGGATATTTGATCTTTTAAATTGTAAGTACTACAAATGCCACCTCCCACTCTGGTTTCTCTTTCACCCTCTTTATCGGGGAGCGTGAGGTGTCCCCGAGGAACCAGACTGGGCTGGGGAGGTGGGAGAGCACACTGCTGTGTTGCTGGAGACCCCAGCTCACTTGCTGGCCAGGCCTGGCCTGCAACACACACGCCGGGAAGGCCCTCAGCTTCCACGAGCACGTGGCAGGCCAGCCCAGTATGGGTAGAGGGAGCTGGGCACACCAGGTCTGCCCCCGGCACAGTGGGTCATCCAGCACCAAAGGGCTCGCCCCACCCCAGGTCAAGGGGCCCTGCTGTGACTGGGGTTTTGCCCCCACCAGGCTGCCATCCTCCACAACATGGGCAAGTAGGCACAGAGCAGGGTGATGGTGTGAGAAGCCATGGAGAGGCAGAGGCTGATTAGGACGCATGAAGAGGATATACCATCACATCATGGATGTCCTCTATTCTCTCGAAAGCAGTTTCTTTATTTTCTTTCACTTCAGCAGGTTTATTATCTGCCAACGAGACACAGCAGGAGGCCTGAACATAGAGCCTCTGCCAGACTTCCCCCAGCACTCCATTATCACCGCCGCAGGCAGGACAGCAACTTGCCCTGGCGGAGCAGGTGCCTCTGTGGGTGTTGGGTCAGGCTCAGGACATCCCAGCTGCCCCAACACATCCAGTGAGCATCCACTGGACAGCCATCCCACCAGGGCTGTGACAGGGCATGGGGTCCCAGGATTCCTGGAGGCCCAGATGTCCTGACGTGCGGAAAGGTGGAGACAGCCTGGGGTGGGTGTGGGTGTGATGGAGGCCATGGGGTCCCAGGCAGAGGTGGGGAGGAGGGGGACATTTCATCTGGGTCTCACTGGCGCCAAGAGGACACGGACACAGTTGTGCAGACGGTCAGTGAGGAGCAGTGGTACCGTGGGGGCCTGAGAAGTGGACTTCGGGGAGCTGGGGCCGGAGGATGGATGGCTGGGCGGGGCAGAGCAGGACTATGGAAACCACCCCGGCAGGAGGAGGCCCAGCCTGTGTGGGGGCCACAGGGACACTGAGAAGGGAGCAGTGCCAAGGGCTTGAAAGGGTTTGCCCTGCATGACTACCTGGGGCAGGGAGGCCAGGAGGATGATGGAGACCTGGAGTCAGAGAGATTCCAACATGCACACAGGGACACAAGGGCAGGCAGCACGCTCAGGTTGGCACAGACCCTCCCCCGCCCCGTGCCTGTGGCAGACAGTCACGCCCTGCACTGAGACTCGCGCCTCCAATACCCTGCCAGCAACCCTGGTGCCTCTATCCTCGACAGTGGCAATGACCCTGGGCAAGAAGTGGAACTTCTTCTCCACCCAGCCCTTCCTCCACAGAGCCGCATGCACCACCGGGTAGTGTCCATAGATAAAGTCTTCTTCTCCTAAGATGGCAAGAGGATATTTTTATTTCATTTGTCTTTGGAGAACAGGTGGATTTTGGTTACATGGATAAGCTCTTTAGTGGTGATTTTTAAGATTTTGGGGCACCTGTCACCCAATATGTAATTTTTTTTTTTTTTTGAGACGGAATCTAGCTCTGTCGCCCAGGCTAGAGTGCAGTGGTGTGATCTTGGCTCACTGCAACCTCTACCTTCCAGGTTCAAGCGATTCTCCCTGCCTCAGCCTCCTGAGTATCTGAGTAGCTGGGATTACAGGTGCACGCCACCACGCCTGGCTAATTTTTTTTTTTTTTTAGACAGAGTCTCACACTGTCACCAGGGCTGGAGTGCAATGGCATGATCTCAGCTAATTGTAACCTCTGCCTCCCTGGTTCATGCAATTCTCCTGCCTCAGCCTACCAAGTAGCTGGGATTACAGGTGCACACCACCACACCCAGCTAATTTTTTTTATTTTTAGTAGAGATGGGTTTTCACTATATTGGCCAGACTGGTCTCGAACTTCGAACCTCGTGATCTGCCTGCCTTGGCCTTCCAAAGTGCTGGGATTACCTGAGGACAGGAATTCAAGACCAGCCTGGCCAACATAGTGAAACCTCCAATTCTACTAAAAAATATAAAAGTTAGCTAGGTGTGGTGGTGTGCACCTGTAGTCCCAGCTACTCACCTGTAGTCCCAGCTACTCAAAAGGCTGAGGCACAAGAATTGCTTGAAACCAGGAGGTGGAGGTTGCGGTGAGCTGAGATTGTGCCACTGCACTCCAGCCTGGGCAACAGAGCCAGACTCTGTCTCAAAAATAAATAAATAAACAACAAATAAATAAATAAATGTAACTCCAGCCAAGTCCCACAGGGAGGAGGCTGTGGCTCTCAGACGCCAGACGAACAGACTCCAAGTTCCAAAACAAATGTTCTTTTAAAAAAGTGTCCCCCTCCCCACGGAGTCCCAAGGAGCATTTTCCTTGATTGCTTTTTCTGTTAACTGCCTTGCTACTTTGTATCTGTCTAATTTGGGGGAAGAAGCC
>NW_022445803.1:1430-2661 GCF_009761245.1 Sapajus apella | reverse complement strand
TAAACTGATGTCTGTGTGTAGTAGTTCAGAAATCCTCTCGTTGGAGAATCTGGAAACAGATATTTCCAGCCATATACAGGCTTATAAGAACTAGCAGTAAGACTGCGTTTAAAACACAGGAGAAACATCTAGTTCAAACTGCCCTGCGTTGTGTTTGTTCAACTTAGAAAGTTGCATCTACGTTTAGATTCAGCGAGTTAGAAACACATTTCCTCTAAAAGCCGCGTTTGGATGTTTCTGTGTGAAAGAGCCTGTAGGCCGTAATCAGAAACATCTTGCTCTAAACAAAAACGCAGCTATCTAGCAGAATGGTTGTCAACCTGTACAATGATCTTATAGAGTTAAACTGATGTGTGTTTGCAGCAGTTCAGAAATCCTTTGCTTCGAGAATCTGGAAACAGGTATTTCCAGCCATATACAAGCGTATGAGAAGTACCAGTAAGTCTTCGTTTAAAACACTGGAGAAACGTCTACTTCAAGCTGCTCTGCTTTGTGTTCGTTCACCTTAGGAAGTTGCATCTATGTTTAGATTCAGCGAGTTAGAAACACGTTTCTTTTAAAAGCTGCCTTTGGATATTCCAGAGTGAATGAGACTGTAGGCCGTAATCAAAAACATCTTGCTCTAAAAAAAAACGCAGCTATCTAGCAGAATGGCTGTCAAGCTGTACAATCATCTTATGGAGTGAAATTGATGTGTGTGTGCAGAGGCTCTGAAATCTATTCTATGGGGAATCTCGAACCAGATATTTTGAGCCTTACCCAGGCATTTAAGACCTAGCACTAAGACTGCGTTTAAAACACAGGAGAAACGTGTAGTTCAAACTGCTCTGCTTTGTGTTCGTTCACCTTAGGAAGTTGCATCTAGGTTCAGATTCAGCTGGTTACAAACACGTTTCTTCTAAAAGCTGCGTTTGGATATTCCAGAGTGACTGAGACTAAAGGCCGTAATGAGAAATATCTTGCTCTAAAACAAAAACGCATCTATCTAGAAGAATGGTTGACAAGCTGTACAATCTTCTTACAGAGATAAACTGACTTGTGTGTGCAGTAGTTCAGAAATCCTTTCGTTGGAGAAACTGGAAACAGATATTTCCAGCCATAAACAGGCTTATAAGAACTAGCAGTAAGACTGCGTTTAAAACACAGGAGAAACATCTAGTTCAAAGTGCTCTGCTTTGTGTTTCTTCAACTTAGAATGTTGCATCTACGTTTAGATTCAGCGAGTTAGAAA
>NW_022445803.1:0-1330 GCF_009761245.1 Sapajus apella | reverse complement strand
GGCCGTAATGAGAAATATCTTGCTCTAAAACAAAAACGCATCTATCTAGAAGAATGGTTGACAAGCTGTACAATCTTCTTACAGAGATAAACTGACTTGTGTGTGCAGTAGTTCAGAAATCCTTTCGTTGGAGAAACTGGAAACAGATATTTCCAGCCATAAACAGGCTTATAAGAACTAGCAGTAAGAATGGGTTTAAAACACAGGAGAAACATCTAGTTCAAACTGCTCTGCTTTGTGTTTCTTCAACTTAGAAAGTTGCATCTACGTTTAGATTCAGCGAGTTAGAAACACATTTCCTCTAAAAGCAGCGTGTGGATATTCCTGTGTGAAAGAGCCTATAGGCCGTAATCAGAAACATCTGGCTCTAAAACAAAAACGCAGCTATCTAGTAGAATGGTTGTTAAGCTGTAGAATCAACTCACATAGTTAAACTGATGTGTGGTGGCAGCAGTTCAGAAATACTTTCTTTGGAGAATCTGGAAACAGATATTTCCAGACATTTACAGGCATATGAGAACTAGCAGGACGACTGCGATTAAAACACAGGAGAAATGTCTAGTTCAAGCTGTTCTGCTTAGTGTTCGCTCACGTTAGGAAGTTGCCTCTATTTTCAGATTCAGGGATTAGAAACACGTTTCTACTACAAGCTGCGTTTGGATATTCCAGAGTGACTGAGGCTATAGGCTGTAAAGAGAAATAGTTTGCTCTAAAACAAAAACGCAGCTATCTAGCAGAATGGTTGTCACACTCTTCCATCAACTTACAGAGTTAAACTGATGTGCGTGTGTAGCAGGTCTGAAATCCTTTCTTTGGAGAATTTGGAAACAGATATTTCCAGACATATACAGTCATATGAGAACCAGCAGGAAGACTGCGTTTAAAACACATGAGAAACCTTTATTTCAAACTTCTCTGCTTTGTGTTAGTTCACCTTAGGAAGGTGCATCAATGTTTAGATTCAGCGAGTTTGAAACATGTTTCTTTTAAAACCTGCGTTTGGATATTCCAGAGTGAATGAGACTATAGGCTGTAATGAGAAACATCTTGACCTCAAACCAAAACGCAGCTTTCAAGTAGAATGGTTGTGAAGCTATACAATCAACTAACAGAGTTATACTGATTTGTGTGTGAAGCAGTTCAGAAATCCTTACTTTGGAGAATCTGGAAACTTATATTTCTTGACATACACAGGCGTATAACAAATAGCAGTATGAGTGTGTTTAAAAGACAGGAGAAACATCTAGTTCAAACTGCGCTGCTTTGGGTTCGCTCACCTTAGGAACTTGCATCTATGTTTAGATTCAGCGAGTTAGAAACACGTTTCTTC
>NW_022445802.1:0-2662 GCF_009761245.1 Sapajus apella | reverse complement strand
GGGACTATAGGGTTTAATGAGAAATATCTGGCTCTAAAACAAAAACTTTGCAATGTAGCAGAATGATTGTCAAAGTGCATATTAAACTTACAGAGGTAAACAATTTTGTGAATGTAACAGTTCACTAAAACTTTCTTTGGAGAATTTGGAAAGAGATATTTCCAGCCATATACAGACTCTTCAGAATTAGCTATAAGATCGCATCTAAATCATACGAGAAAAGTCTCTTTCAAACTGCTCCACTTTGTTCTAGTTCACCTTCGGAAGTTGCATCTATGTTTAGATTCTCCGAGTTAGAAACACCTTTATCCAAAAACTGCGTTTGGATATTCCTGAGTGAATGGGAGTGTAGGGTTTAATGAGAAATGTCTGGCTCTAAAACAAAAACGGAGCAATGTAGCAGAATGATTGTAAAGGTGTATATTAAACTTACAGAGTTAAACAATTGTGTGAAAGTAGCAGTTCACTAACCCTTTCTTTGGAGACTCTGGAAAGAGATATTTCCAACCATATACAGACTCTTAAGAGTTAGCTTTCAGTGCGCATATAAATCATAAGAGATACGTCTCTTTCAAACTGCCCCACTGTGTGTTCGTTCACCTTCGGAAGTTGCATCTATGTTTACATTCTGCGAGTTAGAAACACGTTTCTCCAAAAAGCTTCGTTTGGATATTAATGAGTGAATTGGTGTATAGGGTTTAATGAGAAATATCTGGCTATAAAACAAAAACGGAGCTATGTAGCAGAATGATTGTCAAGGTGTATACAAAACTTACAGATTTGAACAATTGTGTGAATGTAGCAGTTCACTAACACTTTCTTTGGAGAATCTGGAAAGAGATATTTCCAACCATATGCAGACTCTTAAGAGTTAGCTTTAAGTTCGCATATAAATCATAAGAGATACGTCTCTTTCAAACTGCTCAACTGTGTGTTCGTTCACCTTCGGAAGTTGCATCTATGTTTACATTCTGCGAGTTAGAAACACGTTTCTCCAAAAAGCTTCGTTTGGATATTAATGAGTGAATTGGTGTATAGGGTTTAATGAGAAATATCTGGCTATAAAACAAAAACGGAGATATGTAGCAGAATGATTGTCAAGGTCTATATTAAACATACAGAGTTGAATAATTGTGTGAATGTAGCAGTTCACTAACCCTTTCTTTCGAGCATCTGGAAAGAGATAATTCCAGCCATATAGACACTCTTAAGCATTAGCTTTAAGATCGCAACTTAATCATAGGAGAAACGTCTCTTCCCATCTGCTCCACTGTGTGCTCGTTCACCTTCGGAAGTCGCATCTATGTTTAGATTCTGCGAGTTAGAAACACCTTTCTCGAAAAAGCTGCGTTTGGATGTTCCTGAATGAATAGGAGTATAGGGTTTAATGAGAAATGTCTGGCTCTAAAACAAAAACGGAGCAATGTAGCAAAATGATTGTCAAGGTGTATATAAAACTTACAGAGTTAACCAATTGTGTGAATGTAGCAGTACACTAACGGTTTCTTTGGAGAATCTGGAAAGTGATATTTCCAGCCATATACAGACTCTCAATAATTAGCTTTAAGATAGCATTTAAATCATACGAGAAACGTCTCTTTCAAACTGCTCCACTGTGTGTTCGTTCAACTTCGGAAGTTGCATCTATGTTTAGAATCTGCGAGTTAGAAACACCTTTCTCGAAAAAGCTGCGTTTGGATGTTCCTGAATGAATGGGAGTATAGGGTTTAATGAGAAATGTCTGGCTCTAAAACAAAAACGGAGCAATGTAGCAGAATGATTGTCAAGGTTTATATTAAACTTACGGAGTTAAACAATTGTGTGAAAGTAGCAGTTCACTAACCCTTTCTTTGGAGAATCTGGAAAGAGATATTTCCAGCAATATAGAAATTCTTAAGAACTAGCTTTGAGATCGCATCTAAATCACACAAGAAACGTATCTTTCAAACAGCTCCACTGTGTATTCGCTCACCTTCGCAAGTTGCATCTATGTTTAGATCCTGCGAGTTAGAAACACGTTTCTCCAAAAAGCTGAGTTTGTATATTCCTAACTGAATGGGAGTATAGGGTTTAATGAGAAATATGTGGCTCTAAAACAAAAACGGAGCTATGTAGCAAAATGATTGTCAAGGTGTATACAAAACTTACAGAGTTAACCAATTGTGTGAATGTAGCAGTTCACTAACGGTTTTTTGGAGAATCTGGAAAGTGATATTTCCAGCCATATACAGACTCTTAATAATTAGCTTTAAGATCGCATGTAAATCATACGAGAAACGTCTCTTTCAAACTGCTCCACTGTGTGTTCGTTCACCTTCAGAAGTTGCATCTATGTTTACATTCTGCGAGTTAGAAACACGTTTCTCCAAAAAGCTGCGTTTGGATATTCGTGAGTGAATGTGAGTATAGGGTTTAATGAGAAATATCTGGCTCCAAAACAAAAACGCAGCTATGTAGCTGAATCATTGTCAAGGTGTATATTAAACTTACAGAGGAAAACAATTGTGTGAATGCAGCAGTTCACTAACCCTTTCTTTGGAGAATCTGGAAAGAGATATTTCCAGACATATACAGACTCTTAACAATTAGCTTTAAGATCGCATCCAAATCATACGAGAAACTTCTCTTTCAAACTACTCCACTGTGTGTTCGTTCACCTTCG
>NW_022445801.1:0-2663 GCF_009761245.1 Sapajus apella | reverse complement strand
AAGCTCCGTTCATGTTTTTCAATTTATTTTCTCTCTGTTTTTCAGTTTGGGTAGTTTCTCTAGTTATAGCTCCCAGTTCAGTGATTTTTTTCCTCTGTCTCCTCCATTTGGCTATTGAGCCCATCCATTTATTTCGGTTATTGTATTTTTTCAGTAAATTTAGTTTGTATAGAAAGCAGATATAAGAATATTCTGAAAAGTGGAGAAAAGAAGGCAGACCAGCTAGGAACCTTGGGACCAAGTAGGGTGTCCTCTGGACTTTCATTTTGCCTCATATATCCCAGACTTAGAACTGAAGAAGCTGGCGACCTGGAAACTGTAGTGTTTGAAATGGGGGAAAAGGCCCCAACAAAAGCCTACTCCCTCTAGACAAAGCAAAACCAAAACAGAAGCAGAAAAAGGGGCAACCTTACAAGATAGAAAACTTTAAGATAACCTCTCTGCTCCAGCCAAACACCACGGAAAAAGACTGTGGCCCCGCACACACTCACACAAGCAAAGGCAGAGTGGAGATCCTAGAATTCTACCCACAGCAAGCTGTAAAGAGGCACCCCAACTCTCCCCCATGGGGTCCCTGCAATATCAGTGAAGACAATGGGGGAGCCTGGACTTCCACTCCCATCCAGCAATAATGAGGTGCCCCGCTCCACTCTGCTGGAGCAGTGTCCCAGAAAACCCACAGGAGGGTCAGGACCTTCACGACCAACTACTGGCAATGAGGCCACCACCTCCTGTAGTGTCAGTGGAGGCCCCTTGGGGACCAGTCACAAGGCACCCCACCCAACTGCCCCCCATGCCAGGGAGGTCTTAGTAGAGGCCTAGGGAGAAGCTGGAATTCCCATTCCAACCACCAGTAATGAGGCGAGAAAAGAAAGGGTGAAATGAAATGAAACGTCAAGAATGAAATGGGATATCACTGCAGACTCTGTATACATTGGAAGGGTGTAGGGGAATACTACAAACAACTCTAGCCACATAAATTTGACAGCTTAGGATAAACAGGCCAATTCCCCAAAAACTACAACTCACCCAATATGAAATGGAATTTTAAAAACCGAATTTGTAATTTTAAAACTCAAATAAAAAAAAAATCTCCTAGACCAGGTAGGTTCACTGGAGCATTCTACCAAAGTTTAAAAAACAAGCAACACTTATTCTACAAAATCCCTTCCAGAAAAATTGAAGATGAGGGTAGACTTTCCCATTTATTTTATGAAACTAGTACTAAATCTGATACTCAAACCAAAAACAAGATAGTACAAAAAACAAAAGACTAATATCACGAATATAGAGGCAACTTTTTCCAGAAAATTAGCAAGTAGAATTCAATGATGTAAAGAAAAGTATACTAAGTGACCAAGTTGAGGGCGACCTGTGCTGGCCTGCAGGTGCCTCTTCCTGTGAGCAGCCTGGGTGCCGTGAATGGTGGCAGGAGGCAGACAAGCTCCTGACAGAAGGGGACAGGTCCCCAGTGAGGCCCCACCTTCGGGCCAGGGAGGGTCTGAAGGCTGGGGGCCAGGCTGCCAGTCCTACAGACCAGAGTGGGAGCTTGTGGTGCCTTTTCTGGGCCCGCCATTGCTGCCCATGGACCATCTGGCATACGCTTCCTCCCTTCTGAGGCCCATAATACCGCTGGGCTCAGCCAGAACTGAGCAGACATCGGGATGACCAGCAGCAGAAAGGAGCTACCCACTGTAGGGCCTCCTCTCTGCTGAGAGCTGCAGAGACAATGGGACCACCTGCATGCAAAGAGGAGCTTTCCACTCCTGGGTCTCCTTTCTGCTAGGAGCTGAACCCTAGCTGTGGAAAGGAGCTACCCACTGCAGGTTTCTTCTGAGCTGTTCTATCACTCAATAAAGCTCCTTTTCATCTTGCTGACCCTCCACTTGTCTATGTACCTCATTCTTCAAGGTGGCAGGACAAGAACTTGGGACCCATTTAATGGCAAGGCTAAAAGAGCTGTAACACAAATAGGGTTGAAACATGCCTCTTGCTCACCACATTGAGGGTGAAGAGAAAGAAAGAACAGCAGCCCTTCAGGGACCCCCAGACCTGGGAGCTCCCCAAGCCAGGGCTATGACCTCTTTTTGGAAGCCCTGTGGTTCCTGGCATCTCCAAGCTCCCAGGCACCACTGTGTTCCTGGGTATCAGCTGTGGAAGCTGCGTGCAGTGCACCTGGCCCAGCCACAGCCTCACAGAGAGCTAGTGCCCATGCCGGCACCTGGAGCTGCCCACCCCACTGCAGCAGCTGGTACATTTGACTGCACAGTGGCTAGACTCCATGCTCACTCGCACACCCCTTGCCACTCCATGCCTGACTTGCCTTTGGCAGACATGGGACCCAGGCTGGTAGCATGAGCTGAGCACAGCCTGCCAGGAGAAGTGGGCAGAACGAGCCCAGCAGGCCCAAACAAAACTTGGGCAAAGGCGCCACTGGTCACAGAGGTTTCTGGTCAGAAAAGCAACACCCCAAAGGTCCTATAGCAAAGTGAGGCTTACTGTGGGAATGCAGGGCTATTTTACTATTCACAAATTGATCAGCATAATCCACCATATTAACAAGATACAAAAGAAAATTGATCTTACCAATCAATACAGGAAAAGCATTTGACAAAATACCCATTAATGGTTTTAAAAACTCTCAGAAAAATAGAAATAGAGGG
>NW_022445800.1:0-2663 GCF_009761245.1 Sapajus apella | reverse complement strand
AAAGGAAAGTCTTTTCAACAAATGGTACCCAAACTATTAGATATTTAAAAGCAAAAAATTGGGCCATACCTCACATCATGTACATAAATTAACTCAAAGCAGGTTGTAGACTTAAATGTAAAACCTAAAAACTTCTATAAAACTTCTAGGAAAAATTAAAAAAAATTTATTGAAGTTGGATTAGGCAAAGATTTCTTAGAGTTGACATCAAAAGTATGATTCATAAAGGAGAAATTTGATAATTTGGACTTAATCAAAATAAAAACATATCTTCAAAATACACTTATACAAACTACACACTGGGAAAGAGTTACTGCAAAGTATGTATCTGATAAAATATTGTATTCGGAATACATAAAGAACTCTAAAAATTCATCTAAAAATGTAACTCAGTGAAATAATACTCTACCAAGGAAGATATACTGATTGCAAATAAGCACACTAAAGCATGTTCAGCATAATTCTCAGGGAAACGTCAATTTAAACCATAATGAGTTACCACTGCACACTTAATATCATGGCTAAAATTTTAAAAACTGATTATACCATGTGTTGGAGAAGATATGAAGGAACAGGAAGTATCACACACTACTGGTGGGGATAGCTCTATAAAGTGGTACAGCTATCTTGGAAAACAGCTTGTCAGTTTCTTAAGAAGGTAAACCTATACTGATCATATAATCTAGCCATTCATCTCCTAAACATTTACCCAAGAGAGAGTTACCCGAGTGAAAATAAATTATACATGCATAGAAAGACTTGTAAATCAATTTTTTGACAGTTTATTTTGGCACATTTATTGGCATTAAACATAAGACCCTTTTCTTCACTGGCATCAGGAAGCCACACCCAAAGGAACTCCCTCTGCATCATTTCTGCAACAAAGTCTCAGGCCTTAGCAGTAGCCTGAGTTGCCCCCAGGGCTGTGATCTGCCAAATGTTCTGGCTCATCATTTCCATGACAGCCTGTTTCATGATGTGCTTCTCCTGGAGAGCTGGCTGAATTTTCTCCATCTGCGTGGTTAGGAAGTCTGTCTTCCTCTTGAAGAAGTCCTTGGCATCCTCAGCTATCTTCTCTATGTGGTACACAGTTCCCACATCGATGAGCACATGTTCCACATCATGCAGCTTCTCAGGGACATACATAGAACTTGTCAGTGGCATGAGTAATTCTCTTCCCTAGTTGCTCTTATTCAGCATGTTTAGTCTTTGGCTTCTACATACTTGGTCTGTACCACCTTGGGCTGATCAGTGGACATGGACAAGAACTCCACTTCCTGGTTCAGCTGGTTCTTCAGCATTTCTAGCTGCAGCAGATTCATCTCCATGATAGTCTTGGCAGTTTTATTTATAAAAGCCTAAAACTGGAAAAAAACAAGTATCCATCCATAGGTGACAGATAAACAGATTGTGGTACACCCATGCAATGAAATACTACTCAGCAATAAAAACAAGTGAACCATTATAGATACGTGTAGCAATGTGGGTGAATCTCAAATTATGTTGAATGAGAGAAGCTAGAGAAAATATGATATAATCATGCATTATTACATACATATCCAACTTTACGAAATGCAAACTAATCTACTAGAACAGAAATTCTGCTTGGGGGGCAGGGAAGGGTGAAAAGAAGCAGAAGATTGCAAAGGAATAAGGAGACTATGGGAGGTTCACTATGTAGGTTGTGATGATGGTTTCACAGGTGTGTTCATATGCAAAAATGATCAGACTGTGCACTTTAAATACACATAACTTACTGAATGTCATATTTCCTTCGAAGCTGTAAAGGAAAAATTTTTACTTTCTTAGATAAATGTAGACTTATTCAACTTGAAGATAGACCTCTATTTTACCTTTTAAAAAATGTATTCTGACAACATACCCTAGCAGTATATAAAATTATTTTCTTTTATAGCTTCAGAGTATACTTCATTGTATTTAATATGTCTTTCATTGATGACCATTTTGGTTGTTTCCAGTCTTTTGTTATAAGTCATGCTCGAATAATATAGTTTTGTGCATATATTTTTTCCAGCATTTGTTGTTACATACCCAGTATCTTTGAATTAGATCTTTAGCAGTGGGATTGTTGAGTCAGTAGGTAAATAAACAAGTTATTTTGGGAGATGTTGCCAAATCATAGGGGTTGCATGATTTTATATAAAAATCAGCAGAGAATGAGAGTGCCTGCTTCCTCCACATTCTCTCACCTACAGAGTGTGTTGTCAAATGTTTGGATCTTGCCAAGATAAGTGAGAAATCATATTTCATTGTAAGGTTCAATTTGTATTTCTTTTTATTATGAATGAGGCAAAGCATGTTACTATATGTTTTTTAATTATTTGCATTTCTTTTCATGCAATCTGCTCATTTCCTCAGCCCCTTTTTCTCTAGGTTTGTTGGCTGCTATCTTCTTATTTATAAAGCACTTTTTATGTTAGGAATATTAATCCTTCAAAATATGTTACAAATATTTTTTCTTAGATTATCATTGTCAACCCTGCTTATTTTGAAATTTGTGGATTGGGGTTGGGCAAGTTTTTTTGTTTTACTGTAATCAAATTTACAAATCTTTTCCTTTGTTGCTTTTGGATTTTGATACATGATTAGGAAGGTCTTCCCCACTCACATAATACATAGAGACATTCACACAATTTTTTCTA
>NW_022445799.1:0-2665 GCF_009761245.1 Sapajus apella | reverse complement strand
TCTAGGAACAGCTCAGGATTGCAGCTCCCAGTGAAAGCGCAGAGGGTGAGTAGACGCTGCATTTTTTTTTTTTTTTTGAGGCAGAGTTTCGCTCTTGTTACTCAGGCTGGAGTGCAATGGTGCGATCTCGGCTCACCGCAACCTCCGCCTCCTGGGTTCAGGAAATTCTCCTGCCTCAGCCTCCTGAGTAGCTGGGATTACAGGCACGCGCCACCATGCCCAGCTGATTTTTTGTAGTTTTAGTAGAGACACGGTTTCACCATGTTGACCAGGATGGTCTCAATCTCTTGACCTCGTGATCCACCCGCCTCGGCCTCCCAAAGTGAGATGCTGCATTTTTATTGCCCACAGACTAGGCAATTCCCAGGCAGAGGAGCCCCACGGGTCACCAGCGCGGCCATTTCGGCCAGCGCGGCTGTGCAAGCCGGCACCGCTGCTTTGCCCCGTTCGGCTGCTTTGTCGGCGCCCTGGAGCAGCGGTTCTCCATACAAAATACACGGGTCCGGGTGCCCTTTTGGTTGGCGATTGGAGCCACAGGAAGTTGCCTATTTGTCTGGTTAAAAAGGGGACTGAGCAGGGAGCCAGGACAGTAGATTCCAGGGCAAAAAAAAGTGCCACAAATCTCAGTCCTGCTGTTTAAGCCAATGCAGTGAGTTGCCGCAGGGGAAAACAAAGACCCCGGGCCTCTTCAACAGGCGACTGGAACACCAACTTAAAAAAAAAAAAAAAAAAAAGGGCTCTGAGGCAGGGAGCCAGGTGATCAAGCTCGGCTGGTCCCACCCCCACAAAAGAACAGCAATCAGAAATTCTCTGGATTGAGAGTTTCACAGCAAGCGCAGCTGAACCCGGAACGGTCCAGCTCTGTGGGGGAGGGGCGCCGCCATTACCGAGGCAGCCCGCCACTACAGAGGTAGTCAGCCAATGCTGAAGCAGCCCCCCGTTGCCAAGGCAACCGGGCACTGCAGAGAGGCTCTGCCTTAAGAGAGGTGGGCCACCATTGCTGAGACAGTTCTAACTACACCCATATAAACAGGACTGCAGGGAAGTTCACTTGACAGCTGGGTGGAGCCCACAGCAGCTCAGCAAAGCCTCTATAGGCAGACAGTGACTAGGCTGCCTCCTTGCTGGGCAGGGCAGCTCTGAAGGAAAAAAAAGGGAGCAGCATAACGGAAACTCATAAAGCCCTAAATCCCTGGGACAGAGCACCTGGGAACAAAAAGTGGTTTATGAGTTCTGCTGCAGCAGACCTAAACGTACCTGCCCAGCAGCTCTGAATGAACAATGGAGCTCACAGCTCAGCATTTGAGCTCCTATAAAGAAGAGACCGTCTCCCCAAGCAGCTCCCTGACCCCTGTATATCCAAAGAGCCATCTCATAAAGGAGAGATCAGACTGACACTTGGTGAGTATCCTTCTGGGACAAAGACAGCAGAAGAAGAAAACTGGTAACAACCCTTACTGTTCAGCAGCTGCTGCAGGTGCTCCCCAGGCAAGCAGGGCCTGGTGTGGACCTCAGCAGATCTACAGCAGAGGGGCCAGACTGTCAGAAGAAAAACCAAGAAACAGAAATAACCTCATCATCAACAAACAGAACTTCCACTCAGAGACCCAATCTGAAAGCCAGCAACTACAAAGACAACAGGTGGATAAATCCAAAAAGATGGGAAGAAGCCAGCGCAAAAAGGATGAAAACAGCTGAAACCAAAACACCTCTCCTCCTAAAAGGGATCACAACTCCTCACCAGCGAGGGAACAAGGTTGGATGGAGAACGAGTGTGATGAAATGACAGAATCAGACTTCAGAAGGTGGGTAGTAAGAAACTTCTGTGAACTAAAAGAACATGTTCTAACCAAATGCAAAGAAACTAAGAACCTTGAAAAAAGATTTGATGAAATGCTAACGAGAATGGACAAAATAGAAAGGAATATAAGTGAATTGATGGAGCTGAAAAACACAAGAACTTCGTGAAGCATGCACAAGTATCAACAGCTGAATTGACCAAGCAGAAGAAAGGATATCAGCGGTCGAAGATGAACTCAATGAAATAAAATAGGAAGGCAAGAATAGAGAAAAAAGGGTAAAAAAAGAATGAACAAAATCTCCAAGAAATGTGGGACTATGTGAAAAGACCTAATCTACATTTGATAGGCGTACCTGAATGTGACGAAGATAATGAATCCAAGCTGGAAAATACTCTTTAGGATATTATCCAGGAAAACTTCCCCAATTAGCAAGGCTGGCAAATATTCAAGTACAGGAAATACAGAGAACACCACAAAGATATTCGTCAAGAAGAGCAACTCCAAGGCACATAATCGTCAGATTCACCAGGGTTGAAATGAAGGAGAAAATACTAAGGGCAGCCAGAGAGAAAGGTCGGGTTACCCACAAAGGGAAGCCCATCAGACTCACAGCAGATCTCTCAGCAGAAACCCTACAAGCCAGAAGAGAGTGGGGACCAATATTCAACATCCTTAAAGAAAAGAACTTTCAGCCCAGAATCTCCTATTCAGCCAAACTAAGCTTCATAAGTGAAGGAAAAATAAAATCCTTTGGGAACATGCAAGTACTCAGAGATTTCATCACCACCAGGCCAGCTTTACAAGAGCTCCTGAAACAGGCTCTACACATACAAAGGAACAACCAGTACCAGCCACTCCAAAAA
>NW_022445798.1:405-2665 GCF_009761245.1 Sapajus apella | reverse complement strand
GAACACACAGCAGAGAAGATTGAAACAGACGTTTCTCCTGTGGTTTAGTTTCCATCTTACCGCTAATTCTTATAAGCCTGTATAGGACTGGAAATATCTCTTTCCAAACTCTCCAAAGAAAGGGTTTCTCAACTGCTCCATTCAAACATCTGTTTAACTCTGTAAGTTGAATATACCCTTTGCCAATCATTCTTCTCCATAGCCATGTTTCTGTTTTAGAGCCAGATACTTCTCATTACTTCCTATATTCCCATGGACTCAAAAATATACAAACGCAGCTTTTAGAAGAAAAGTGTTTCTAACTCGCTGAAACTAAACATAGATGCAACTTCCTAAGGTGAATGAACACACAGCAGAGAAGTTTAAAACAGACGTTTCCCCTGTAGTTTAGACGCGATATTTGCGCTAATTTTTATGAGCCTATATACATGGCTGGAAATACCTCTTTCCAGATTCTCCAAAGTAAGGGTTTCTGAACTGCTACATTCACACATCGGTTTAACTATCTAAGTTGAATATACGCCTTGACAATCATTCTGCTACGTAGCTCCGTTTTTGTTTTAGAGCCAGATATTTCACATTACATCCTATACTCCTATTCACTCAGGAATATCCAAATGCAACTTTTAGAAGAAACGTGTTTCTAACTCGCTGAATCTAATCATAGATGCAACTTCCTAAGGTGAACGAACACACAGCAGAGAAGATTGAAACAGAGGTTTCTCCTGTGGTTTAGATTCCATCTTACCGCTAATTCTTATGAGCCTGTATAGGGCTGGAAATATCTCTTTCCAAACTCTCCAAAGAAAGGGTTTCTCAACTGCTCCATTCACACATCTGTTTAACTAAGTAAGTTGAATATCCCCTTTGCCAATCATTCTGCTACATAGCCATGTTTTTGTTTTATAGCCAGATATTTCTCATTACATCCTATACTCCCATGACTCAGGGATATCCAAACGAAGCTTTTAGAAGAAACGTGTTTCTAACTCGCTGAATCTAAACAGAGATGCAAATTCCTAAGGTGAACGAACACACAGCAGAGAAGTTTAAAACAGAAGTTTCTCTTGTGGTTTAAATTCGATCTTACCGCTTATTCTTGAGCTTGTATACCGCTGGAAATAGCTCTTTCCAGATTCTCCAAAGAAAGGGTTTCTCACCTGCTACATGCACACATCGGTTTAACTATCTAAGTTGAATATACGCCTTGACAATCATTCTGCTACATAGCTCCGTTTTTGTTTTAGAAGAGGATATTTCTCATTACATCCAATACTCCCATTGACTCAGGAATATACAAACACAGCCTTTAGAAGAAACGTGTTTCTAACCACCTGTATCTAAACAAAGATGCAACTTCCTAAAGTGAACGAACACACAGCAGAGAAGATTGAAACAGACGTTTCTCCTGTGGTTTAGACACGATCTTACCGCTAATTCTTATGAGCCTGCATATGGCTGTAAATATCTCTTTCCAGATTCTCCAAAGAAATGGTTTCTGAACTGCTACTTTCACACATCTCTTTAACACTCTAAGTTGAATATACTCCTTGATAATCATTCTGCTATATAGCTGCGTTTTTGTTTTAGAGCCAGATATTTCTCATTACATCCTATACTCCTATTGACTCAGGAATATCCAAACGCAGCTTTTAGAAGAAACGTGTTTCTATGTCGCAGAATCTACTCATAGATGCTACTTACGAAGTTGAACGAACACACTGCAGAAAAGTTTGAAACAATCGTTTCTCCTGTGCTTTACACTCGACCTTAAAGCTACTTCTTAAGAGGCTGTTTATTGCTGCAAATATCTGTTTCCAGTTTCTCCAAAGAAAGGGTTTCTCAACTGCTCCATTCACACATCTGTTTAACTCTGTACGTTGAATACACGCTTTGAAAATAATTCTACTACATAGAACTGTTTTTGTTTTAGTGCCATATATTTCTTATTACTTCCTATACTCCCATGGACTCAAGAATATACAAATGCAGCTTTTAGAAGAAAAGTGTTTCTAACTCGTCGAATCTAAACATAGATGGAACTTCCTAAGTGAACGAACACACAGAAGAGAAGTTTAAAACAGACGTTTCTCCTGTAGTTTAGACGGGATCTTTGCACTAATTCTTATGAGCCTCTATATATTACTTCCTATACTCCCATGGACTCAAGAATATACAAACGCAGCTTTTAGAAGAAACGTGTTTCTAACTCGCTGAATCTAAACAGAGATGCAACTTCCTAAGGTGAACGAACACACAG
>NW_022445798.1:0-395 GCF_009761245.1 Sapajus apella | reverse complement strand
CTTTTAGAAGAAACGTGTTTGTAACTCGCTGAATCTAAACATAGATGCAACTTAATAAGGTGAACGAACACACAGCAGAGAAGTTTAAAACAGACGTTTCTCATGGAGTTTAGACGCGATCTTAGCGCTAATTCTTATGAGCCTGTATCTGGCTGGAAATATCTCTTTCCAGATTCTCCAAAGAAAGAGTTTCTGAACTGCTACATTCACACATCTGTTTACCTCTCTATGATGAATATACACCTTGATAATCATTCTGCTACATAGCTCCGTTTTTGTTTTAGAGCCAGATATTTCTCATTACATCCGACACTCCCTTTCACTCAGGAACATCCAAACGCACCTTTTAGAAGAAACGTGTTTCTAACAAGCTGAATCAAATCATGGATGCAACT
>NW_022445797.1:0-2665 GCF_009761245.1 Sapajus apella | reverse complement strand
GCAATTCTCCTGCCTCAGCGTCCTGAGTAGCTGGGATTGCAGGCACGTGCCACCATGCCCAGCTAATTTTTTGTATTTTTAGTAGAGACAGGTTTCACCATGTTGACCAGGGTAGCCTCGATCTCTTGACCTCGTGATCCACCTGCCTCGGCCTCCCAAAGTGCTGGGATTACAGGCGTGAGCCACTGCGCCTGGCCCAGATAGCATTAATGTACTATTTTTTTAAACACACAGAAAACATTCTTTATCATTTGCAAAACATGCTTTATCATCTACTCATCTTTGTGAATCAGGTTTTACTTGATACCATGCAATCAAAACAAATTTGATATAAGACTGCTTAATCATCCATGATTTAAAGTTTGTGTTCATCGGAAGAATTGTATTGTTCTCTTTATACATGTTCTACATTAGAGTTTGTTTGTTTGTTTGTTTGTTTGTTTTTGAGACGGAGTCTCACTCTGTCACCCAGGCTGGAATGCAGTGGCACAACCTCAGCTCACTGCAGCCTCCTCCAAGCTTCAAATGATTCTCCTGCCTCAGCCTCCTGAGTAGGAGTAGGTGGGACTACAGGCATGTGTCACCATGCCTGTCTAATTGTGTGTGTGTATTTTTAGTAGAGACATGGTTTCACCATGTTTTTCAGGCTGGTCTCGAACTCTTGACCTCAAATGATCCTCCCACCTCAGCCTCCCAAAGTGCTGTGATTACAGGCATGAGCCACTGTACTCAGCCCCATTTGAGCTTTAAAATACACTGATATAATAAAATACTGCTTTAATCTGTTTCTTATGTTATAGATCCACATGAAATTCATTTAGAAAAATGTTCCTGTACTAAAATATTTAAAGCGATTGGATTATGATTTATAAGTTTTATTTTGTAGTTAGCATCTCTAGGGGAATTTCAGGGACACTGTTGCTGTCTTGTGATTATTGATCCTTTAAAAAATCATTGTATTTGAGAAATAAAGTAGTAGAAAATCTATGACAGAATAGGGAATTAAAGTAGAGAGTACACTCAACTCCACTGTGTTTAAAGATTTTAATGAATTTCTGAACATCGTGCCAGTGGTTAAGATCTGAGACTCTAGAGTCAACCTGAGTTGAAGTCTTGGCTCCATCACTTTATCTCTTGTCCATTTCTTCCTCCATAGAATGAGGGTAATAATAGTGTTAACTCATCGGATTATTGTGAATATGAAGTGCACTAGTAGTACATGTAAACAGTCCTGGTCCCTGGCATAAAGACACTCATAAAATATAGTTATTATTATTTTAGAACATGGTTGAGATCTACATTATGTTTAATATGTCTTTTCCTCACTTATCTTGGCTGGGCACAGTGGCCATAATCTGAGCACTTTGGGTGGCTGAGGTGGGTGGATCATCTGAGGTCAGGAGTTTGAGACCACTCTGGCCAACATAGAGAAACCTCGTCTCTACTAAAAATACAAAAATTAATTCCAGCTACTTGGGAGGCTGAGGTAGGAGAATTGCTTGAACTGGAGAGGCAGAGGTTGCATAGAGCCAAGACTGTGCCATTGTACTCCAGCATGGGTGACAGAGTGAGACTCCATCTCAAAAAAAAAAAAAAAAAAGAAACAACAAAAAAAACATATCACAACTATTTTCCCATGTTGTTAAAAGTTCCACCAGTAATGTAAGAGAACATTGGGTGCCCTGTACCCTTGCCAATACTGGACGTTCTCACTCTAGACATTTGCCAATGACATGTGAAAACTGTCATGTCATTGTTTTGATTTGCATTTTCCCCAAGCACCAGCGAGGTTTAATGGTTTTCACATTTAAAAAAAGCATTTTTTAATTTATAATCACCTTGTTTAATAATGAGGTTTTCATGTTTTTATTAACTGTGTTTCTTCTCCTGTTTAGATAAATCTTAGAATTTTTCACATTGATTTAGACAAATGTCAGTACAAACGTCTTTATAAGTCTGAAAATTTTAATAATTTTTCTAGGTAATTTTTGTCTGTAGATTCAAGTTTCGAAGGGCTTTTCCAATTCTGATATCATGGAAATATGTGTAACTTGTTTGTTTTAAAAAACATGACTTCTTTAATCCCCTAGATTGTAGTTTACTAAGTGTTACCTTAGTCTTCTGGATATTGCCTGTTCATACCTTTGCTCATTTTTCCCCCTTCTGGGTTATCTTTTCTTCTTATTGCTTTATAGGTGTTCTTTAGATATCACAATGGTTAATCTTTTGTTGTATGTGTTACATGTATTTTCTCCTCATTTGTTACTTGTCTTTTAATTTTGTTAATGGTGTCTTTATATAGAAGTTTTAACTCATGTGGTCAGATCTTTCTCTTAAAAAAATTCTTCATTATTCAACTGGAAAATCTTTCACTTCTTTAAAGCTTTGGTTTGTGTATCTGTGTGTGTGTGTGTGTGTGTGTGTGTGTGTGTGAGTGTGTGCGTGCGTGTGTGTTTTAAATTGTTTAGAAAATCTCTACCATCCCAAGATTATCTTTGAAACATTTTCATATATTTTATGTGGAAAAAAAAACTTTTTCACACTGAGCTCATTTAGTTTGTGTGAAATTTCCTTTTGTGTCTAGTGTGAGGGTAGGAATCTAACGTTTTCCCAAATGGATAGGCTTTTGTGTCTCTCAGTTCATTGACCTGTTTATATTTCAAAT
>NW_022445796.1:0-2666 GCF_009761245.1 Sapajus apella | reverse complement strand
GCAGAGCTCAAGGGCTGCCCTAACTGTCCCATGACATGTCCCCATGTTACTCTGAGATCATGAGACCGCACTAACCTGCCACATCTTCTAGGCAAGGGCAGGCATTACTGTGTGCCCAGGGCTGCACACAGCAGGCAAATAACAGGTGTTTGTAGACTGAACAAGCAACCTGGGTCTCCAGGCTTGTGCTGGCCACAGGGTTGGGGGCCCCCACGTACCCAGTTCCTTCTGGATCTTCCTCTGTATTTCAGGCTTGGCCACAAGGTTCATGAGGCTCCAGGAGATGGCTGTTGTGATTGTATCAAACCCTGGACTGTGCCGTGTGAGGCGAGGAAGGAAGAAAGACAGAAACAAGGAAACCATCATTTCCCAAGTACCTACTATGTGAGTACCCAGCATTAGCTTTCTCTGGCCCTGGCCTGTGGGTTTCCTGAGGACAGAGGCTGGGTCTCTTCAACATAAACTTGAGATACAGTTTTCAGAATTAGCTGCTGGAATTAGAGAGGCTTAGACGTACAGGCCAGATAACGCTTTATTGTTCAGATGGGGAAACTGAAGCCTAGGGGAGGAGAAGGACTTTGCTGCGTTTCCACCGAGAACCGCTGACATAGCCCAGGCTCAAACCCTGATCCCAGGCCAGGTCTCAGTACATTGCACCATCTGGTGCAGGGTTGGTGGGTTGTTTGATAGACTGAGGGGTGGGGAAAGGCTGTGGGTCGACAGCAGGGAGTTTGGATGGAGGGGCAGTATTCTGGCTCCTACCTGCTCCAAAGATGTCATGGACAAGGTTGACAATCTTCTCCTGGGGGATGAGGTTGCCGCTGGCTCCAGACCTCTTCTCTCTGTGCTTGAACAGGGCACCCGTGATGTCCTGGACACTGTTCTGAGGGGCACAAGCTTAGGGACACACCTGGCACTTCCAGGGTCGAAGGCTGAACCTTGCTCCACTTCCCTGGCCTGTCCCTGGGGGCTGGGCACCCCCATCCCCCCACTTGGTCTCTAGGTAGTGGGCTGCAGCTCGAAGCAGGAGCCAGTAGCAGCCCTGGGTATGGCTTAAAGTGTCATTTCACGCCCCACTGACCCTTCTTCCCAACAACCCCAGGGGTCCAATTTCAAAGGAGGAAAAGATTAGTGTGAACACAGGGAAGCTACACCAGAGCTGTTGGGGTTCAGGTTTCTGCAGAATGAAAGCTTTCTCCCTCATAGGCCCCCCACATTGCAGGGCTCTGCTAGGGCCTTGTTTCCAGGACGTTTTTCTTTTCTTTCTTTTTTTTTTTTTTTAGATGGAGTTTCACTCTTTCGCCCAGGCTGGAGTGTAGTGGTGTGATCTCGGCTCACTGCAACTTCAACCTTCCAGTTTCAAGTGATTCCCCTGCCTCAGCCTCCTGAGTAGCTGGGATTACAGGCGCACACCACCACACCTGGCTAATTTTTGTAGTTTTAGTAGAGACTGGGTTTCACCATGTTGGCCAGGCTGGTCTTGAACTCCTGACCTCATGATCCACCCACCTCAGCGGGATTACAGGCGTCAGCCACCATGACTGGCCTACCAGGACTTTTTTCTGGGGCGCTTTGAGGAGCCCTGAGAAGGGAACTTCAAGGATGAGGAAACCGAGGCCCAGAGATGGGGAAGTATCGGCTCCAGGTCACACAGCTGGTCTGAGGTGTCCAGAGCCTTCCTAGGCCTTGGCAACACAGCAGCTGTGTGAACACGCTAGAGCTGGGAGGAGGGCCGCACCCAGGCCCTGCAAGGGGCCCCTCGCCACCTGCACTTCGGGCTCACCTTGTCAAAGTGCTGATAGTGTTCCTGGACTGTTTTCTGCAGGAACCAAAGGAACCTCTGGTTGAAGGCCTTGAACCTCTGCAGGGCAGGGTTGGGCAGGTAGTGAAGGATGGGGAAGAAGTCCACAGGGTTCTCAGAGGTGGCATTCTCCGCGAACACATGACTGTTCTTCACGAGGCTGAGTATCTCATCGCTGCTCTCGGGGAAGTGCTGCCCGAAGCACATGGCACCGATGGCTTTGACTACAGACACCACTATCTCATTGTAAGGCTCGAAGCGCCCAGGCCCTGCCATCAGCTCCTGCAACCTGCTGATCAGGGCCTCAGCCTCCTGGCTCACATGCTCCTCCAGGTAGGAGGAGGATGAGGAGGCCGGGTCAGAGGCGATGGAGAAGGTGTTGAGGGCGTTCTGGGCCAGGCGCCGGTGGGCAGCCCACACCAGTCCAGAGTCTGGGCTGAAGGACATGCTCTGGCCATCAGCGATGAGGGTGAAGCTGTAGAGGTCGGGCCCGCACTTGAAATCGTCGCCCTGCCGCACCAGGGCCTGCCGGATGGTGTCCAGACCACTCAGCACCACCACGGGCCTGGAGCCAATGCGAATCTGCAGCACGTCCCCAAACCGCTGGCTCATCCTCGTCAGCGCCAGTTGCGGGCTCTTCCCCAGGGTCAGCACGTGCCCGAGCAGGGGCCGGCCCCATGGCTCTGGTGGACTTTTCAGGCCTTTGGGGACCCGAGACCTCAAACCCTTGAGCACCCAGAATACCAGGCAGAAGACGGTAGAGGCCAGGAGAAGCTCTGTGGCCGAGAGGGGAACAAACTGGGACAATGCCATCTGTACAACTACAGGGAAAAAGGAAGGAGGAACCAGGCTGAGGACTGAGATG
>NW_022445795.1:0-2666 GCF_009761245.1 Sapajus apella | reverse complement strand
GGCTGGAAATATCTCTTTCCAGATTCTCGAAAGATAGGGCTTCTGACCTGCCACATTCACATGTCTGCTTAACTCTGTATGTTGAAGACACAGCTTGACAATCATTCTGCTACATAGCTCCCTTTTTGTTTTAGAGCCAGATATATCTCATTGCACCCTATACTCCCATTCAATCAGGAGTATGCAAACGCAGCTTTTACAAGAATCGTGTTTCTAACTCGCTCGTTCTAAACATAGATGCAACTTCCTATGTGATCGAACACAAATCAGAGCAGTTTGAAACAGACGTTTCTATTGTGGTTTGGCGCGATCTTACCGCTAATTATTATGAGCCTTTATATGGCTGAAAATAGCTCTTTCCAGATTCTCGAAAGAAAGGGTTTCTGAACTTCTACATTCACACATCTGTTTAACTCTGTAAGTTGAATACACAGCTAGACAATCATTCTGCTACATAGCTCCGTTTTTGTTTTAGAGCCAGATATTTCTCATTACACCATATACTCTCTTTCATTCAGGAGTATGCAAACGCAGCTGGTACAAGAAACGTGTTTTTATTCTCTGAATCTAAACATAGCTGCAACTTCCTAAGGTGAACGAACAAACAGAAGAGCAGTTTGAAACAGACATTTCTCCTGTGGTTTAGACGCGATCTTACCGCTAATTCTTTGGAGCCTGGATATGGCTGGAAATATCTCTTTCCAGATTCTCGAAAGAAAGGGTTTCTGAACAGCTACTTTCACACATGTGTTTACCTCGGTAAGATGAATAAACTGCTTGACAATCATTCTGCTAAATAGCTTCTTTTTTGTTTTAGAGCCAGATATTTCTCATACACCCTATTTTATCATTCACTGAGGATTATCCAAACGCAGCTTTTACAAGAAACGTGTTTCTAACTCGGTGAATCTAAACGTAGATTCAATTCCTAAAGTGAATGAACACACAGAGAGCAGTTTGCAAGAGACGTTTCTCCTGTGGTTTAGACGCGATGTTACCGCTAATTCTCATGAGCCTGTATATGCCTGGAAATATCTCTTTCCAGATTCTCGAAAGAAAGGGTTTCTGAACTGCTAAATTCACACATCTTTTAACTCCGTAATGTGAATACACAGCTTGACAATCATTGTGCTACATAGCTCTGTTTTTGTTTTAGAGCCAGATATTTCTCATTGCACCGTATACTCCCATTCACTCAGGAGTATCCAAAGGCAGCTTTTACAAGGAACGTGTTTCTAATTCGCTGAAAATAAACATAGATGCAACTTCCTAATGTGAACTAACACACAGCAGAGCGATTTGAAATAGACGTTTCTCCGGTGGTTTAGTAGCGATCTTACCGCTAATTCTTATGAGCCTTTATATGGTTGGGAATATCTCTTTACAGATTCTCGAAAGAAAGGTTTTCTGAACTGCAACATTCACACATCTGTTTAACTCTGTAAGTTGAATACACAGCTTGACAATCATTCAGCCGCATACCTCCGTTTTTATTTTAGAGCCAGATATTTCTCATTACACCCTATACTCCCATTCACTCAGGAGTATCCAAAGGCAGCTTTTACAAGGAACGTGTTTCTAACTCGCTGAATCTAAACATAGATGCAACTTAGTAAGATGAACGAACACACAGCAGAGCGTTTTGAAAGAGACGTTTCTCCTGTGGTTTAGACGCGATCTTACCGCTAATTCTTATGAGCTGTATATGGCTGGAAATAGCTCTTTCCAGATTACGGAAAGAAAGGGCTTCTGACCTGCTACATTCACATGTCTGTTTAACTCTGAAAGTTGAATACACAGCTTGACAAACATTCTGCTACATAGCTCCTTTGTTGTTTTAGAGACAGGTATTTCCCATTACACCCTATACTCCCATTCATTCAGGAGTATCCAAACGCAGCTTTTACAAGAAACGTGTTTCTAACTCGGTGAATCTAAACATAGATGCAACTACCTACGGTGAACGAACGCACAGCAGAGCAGTTTGAAGGAGGTGTTTTTCCTGTGGTTTAGACGCGATCTTACCGCTCATTCTTTTGAGCCTGTGTATGGCTGGAAATATCTCTTTCAAGATTCTCCAAAGAAAGGGTTTCTGAACTGCTACATTCACACAACTGTTTAACTCTGTAAGTTTAATATAAACATCGACAATCTTTCTGCTGCATAGCTAAGTTTTTGTTTTAGAGCCAGATATTTCTCATTACACCCTATACTCCCATTCACTCAGGGTTATGCACCGCAGCTTTGACAAGAAACGTGTTTCTAACTCGCTGAATCTAAACAGAGATGCAACTTCCTAAGGTGCACGAGCACACAGCAGAGCAGTTTGAAAGAGAGTTTCTCCTGTGGTTTAGGCGCGATCTTACCGCTAATTACTATGAGCCTGTATATGGCTGGTAATATCTCTTTCCAGATTCTCGAAAGAAAGGGTTTCTGAACTGCTACGGTCTCACATCTGTTTAACTCTGTAAGTTGAATACACAGCTTGACAATCATTCTGCTAAATAGATCTGTTTTTGTTTGACAGCCAGATATTTCTAATTACACCCTATACACCCAATCACTCAGGAGTATGCAAACGCAGGTTTTACAAGAAACGTGTTTCTAACTCGCTGAATCTAAACATAGATGCACCTTCCTAAGCTGAACGAACACACAGCAGAGCC
>NW_022445794.1:1525-2667 GCF_009761245.1 Sapajus apella | reverse complement strand
GCCTGTGCCAGCCCAGTGAGGTAGCTGGAGGACCATTGTTCCTTCCTTCTCAAGCTCTGTAGTGGCTCACGCCTGTAATCCCAGCACTTTGGGAGGCCAAGGCAGGCAGATCACTTGTGGTCAGGATTTCCAGACAAGCCTGGCTGACACGGTGAAACCCTATCTCTACTAAAAATACAAAAAATAGCCAGGCGTGATGGTGCATGCCTGTAATGCCAGCTACTAGGGAGGCCGAGGCATGACAATTGCTTGAACCTGGGAGCCAGAGGTTGCGGTGAGCCAAAATTGTGCCACTATACTCCAGCCTGGGCGACAGAGTGAGACACTATCTCAAAAATAAAAATGAAAATCAATAAACTAAACAACAATTTCTAGGACTCTAATAAGGAAACTTAAGTGTTCAAAAAAACTGCTAAGCGAGATGAAGCAAAACCAAAAATCCATAAAATTAAGTTAATGTCTCTATAACTATAACATGTAGTTAGAACATTGTTGATTTCTTTCCCTTTATTTTTACTTTTACTTTTTTGAGATGGAGTCTCACTCTATCGCCCAGACTGGAGTACAGTGGTGCGATCTCGACACACTGCAACCTCCACCTCCTGAGTTAAAGCGATTCTCCTGCCTCAGCCTTCCAAGTAGCTGAGACTGCAGGCGTTTACCACCACTCCCAGCTAATTTTGGTATTTTTAGTAGAGATGAGGTTTCACCTCGTTGGCCAGACTGGTCGAAAGTTCCAGATTTCAGGTGATCCCCACCCCTCCCTCCCCACGCCTGGGACTCCCATAGTGCTGGGATCACAGGCATGAGCCACACTGTGCCCACCCTTTACTTGTTTTGTTTTCTAGATTTAAGAAACGTTTTGGCCGGGCGCGGTGGCTCACGCCTATAATTCCAGCACTTTGGGAGGTTGAGGCGGGTGGATCACGAGGTCAAGAGATCGAGACCATCCTGGTCAACATGGTGAAACCCCGCCTCTACTAAAACTACAAAAAATTAGCTGGGCATGGTGGCGCGTGCCTGTAATCCCAGCTACTGAGGAGGCTGAGGCAGGAGAATTGCCTGAACCCAGGAGGCGGAGGTTGCTGTGAGCCGAGATTGCGCCATTGCACTCCAGCCTGGGTAACAAGAGCGAAACTCTG
>NW_022445794.1:360-1425 GCF_009761245.1 Sapajus apella | reverse complement strand
CATCAACCTTTGACTGAAGCATCCTATTTAAGAATATGTGGAAAATGCCTGGCCCTGAGTTTGCAGACTCACAGTGAGGGAGAAAATGTCCCACCCTGCAGACCCGAGAGCCTTAGAGCTTTCCGGGGAGCAATATGACAGGGAGGGTCTTGGCAACTGCTCGCCGGCAGGAACCAGGGGAGGCAGCCCCCGGGGCGACCCTCCTGCCGGTGGGGACCTTCTGCTTCCTGGCGTCTATCTCCTCCACCCTACCGGCTGCTTGGGGGAGCGGCCGGTGCCTGGAGGTGGCTCCATCGCCTCCTCCTGCCTCGGGAAAGGAGAGGCGGTGGCGGCCTGAGGCGAGAGCCCGGCTGGCTCCCATGGGGAATATGGGGACCTGAGCAGCAGAGGCCTCGGCGGCTTCACACTGCTAAGGCACCTCACGACAAGATGCAGCCAAGTGGAACCCCGCCCCGCCGTCCCAGTTGGAGGCCTCCAGGAAGCCCCGGGCAGGGCGCTGGGCACCAACGAGCGCCACAGCAACCTCCAGGTGGCTACCACACTAGCCTACAGGGCTGCACCTTCCGGCACCACGCTGGGGCGGGAACTGTGCTGTCGGCCGGCCACACGGACCTGGGGGGCCCAGGCCCACAGCAGCTGGAGGACAAACCCATGCCTACTGCCTCCCGGCGATTAGGAGGACTAGGATGGCATCCCAGAAATATGCAAGATCTCAGAGCTCGGGCCCCATGCCAGGAAAGGCCAGGAGCAGAACATGGAGAGGTGGAGATGGAGAAGCAGCAGGAGGGAAGGAGCACACTCCAACGCGGAGGGGTGTGGGTGGTCAACGTCTGCTGGCCGAGTTAGAACATAAGGCGAGGAAGCAGCAGAAAGAGCGGAAAGGAGAAGGTGCAATGACACGGCGGAGCACAATGCAGAATCCAGGCCGGGAATCTGAGGCCAGGACTGAGTGTGTGAAATGGTGGGAATCAGGAAAGGAGAAAGTGAGGCAGAATGGAGGGTGCCGGGTGCGGGGCAGTGAGCTGGGTTAGGAAGGATTAGAAATCAGAAACTTAGGAAGGATCT
>NW_022445794.1:0-260 GCF_009761245.1 Sapajus apella | reverse complement strand
TCAGGAGTTGGAGAACAGCCTGGCCAACATGGAGAATCCCTGTCTCTCCTAAATATACAAAAATTAGCCTGGCGTGGTGGTGTGCGCCGCTAATCCCAGCTACTTAGGAGGCCGAAGCGAGAGAATTGCTTGAACCCGAGGGGCGGAGGTTGCAGTGAGCCGAGATCGCAACACTGCACTCTAGCCTGGGCAACAAGAGGGAAACTTGGTCTCAAAAAAAAAGTTGATTAATTGATGAATGAGGAAATGTCTTGGAAACA
>NW_022445793.1:0-2668 GCF_009761245.1 Sapajus apella | reverse complement strand
GCAATGGCGCGATCTCGGCTCACCGCAACCTCCGCCTCCTGGGTTCAGGCAATTCTCCTGCCTCAGCCTCCTGAGTAGCTGGGATTACAGGCACACACCACCATGCCCAGCTAATTTTTTGTAGTTTTAGTAGAGACGGGGTTTCACCATGTTGACCAGGATGGTCTCGATCTCTTGACCTCGTGATCCACCCGCCTCGGCCTCCCAAAGTGCTGGGATTACAGGCTTGAGCCACCGCGCCCGGCTGGAACTTTTTTTTTTGAGATGGAGTTTCGTTCTGTTGCCCAGGCTGGAGCGGAATGGCCCAATCTCAGCTCACTGCAACGTCCACCTCTCAGGTCCAAATGATTCTCCTGCCTCAGCCTCCCAAGTAGCTGTGATTACAGGCATGCACCACCATGCCTGGCTAAATTTTGTATTTTTAATAGAGATGGGGTTTCATCACGTTGGCCAGGCTGGTCTTGAACTCCTGACCTCATGATCCACCCACTTTGGCCTTCCAAAGTGCTGGGATTACAGGCGTGAGCCACTGCGCCTGGCCATGGGAGGGCACTCTTAAGTGGAGGTTGCAGTGAGAGGTGGGTAACATGGTGGCTCTGGAGGATGAGTAACTCCAGAGGGTGTGGGTGTTGGGAGATACTGAGAAGGTGAAAATGTCATGTGGAGGACAGCGTCAGGTGACGTTAGGTTGGCCAGAAGGATGGCACTGGCCAGTGGGGCCATGTAGGGTGTGAGTGGTGTTTGGTGGTGTTGTGGGGGGGTGGGGGATGTGAAGGGTGGGTGCGAGAGATGGTTGACAGGAGTGAGGGGTGTGTGTCCTGGCTCTAGCCCAGGCCTGGGACCCACAGTGCCTAGGGAGCTGTCTTCTGTGGAGCCCACATTTGCAGGGACTGGTGACCAGCCCAGCCTCCTGCACCCTCTCTCGCAGTCTTCTGAGAGCCCCTTTCTATAGGACCTCATCTGGCTGGGTGTCCAGAGGCAGGAGCCTGGGGCCAGGGACTGGGGGAAGATGCAGGTGGGCAGAGCAAGGGGATGGGTCCCTGCTAGACAGCCCACCTTTACAGGGCAGCAATGGCACCTTCCTGCTGTCGCTGGTGGGCCCCGATGCAGAAGCCTTTAGAGTCTCCCCAGAGCGGGCAGCAGGCTCAGCCACCGTGCAGGTGCTGGTGAGATCATCGGAGCTGGTGGACTACGAGAGGCAGACGGTGATGACGGTGCAGGTGAGGGCTGCTCTGGGGTTCCAGGGACAGAAGCCGCGGGCACTTGGGCCCCACAGCCGCTGCCTCCTCCCCTGCCCCCAGGTCGTGGCCACAGACTCAGTCAGCCAGAACTTCTCCGTCGCCATGGTGACCATCCACCTTAGAGACATTAATGACCACAGGCCCACATTCCCCCAGAGCTTGTACGACCTTACAGTGCCGGAGCATAGTGCCACCGGCTATGTGGTCACCAGCAGCATCCACGTGAGTGATGTGGACATGGCGGGGCTGTGGGGTCCCAGCAAACAGGCATGCATGTGTGAGTGTGAGAGTGTGTGTGAGTGTGTGTGTGTGTGTGTGTGTGTGTGTGAGATGGGGGTAGCCATGAGTGAATCCGAGTGTGCTGGGGATTCTCCCTTTGTGTCAGGAAGCACGACAGCTCTGTCCTCATGAGTTGCATAGGTGGTGGTGCGTGCATTGCCTCTGCACAGCTCCCTGTCATGTCTCTGCCTTACAGGCCACGGACCCAGACACAGGCGCGTGGGGCCAAATTACCTATAGCCTGCTCCCAGGAAACGGGTAAGGGCTCAGGTTGGGCCATGGGCAGGTGGATGAGCAGGGTCCAGGATAGCTGGGGAAGACCAGAAGCACTCAGTTACATTTCAATTTCAGATAAACGAGGACTGATTTTTTAAAATAATGAATATGTTGCATATACCACATGGGATATGCTGGAATATTTGTTGCTGTGTATCTGAAATTCACACTGAAGTGGGCATCCTGTGTCTGTATTTGCTAAACCTGGTCCCTCTGAGCAGGGCAGACCTCTTCCAAGTAGATCCCGTCTCAGGAACAATGACAGTGAGGAATGGCAAGCTGCTGGACCGGGAGAGCCAGGCCGTGTACTACCTGACATTGCAGGCCACGGACGGTGGGAACCTGTCCTCCTCCACCACGCTACAGATTCACCTGCTGGACATCAATGACAACGCACCTGTGGTCAGCGGCTCCTACAACATCTTCGTCCAGGAGGAGGAGGACAACGTCTCTGTGATCATCCAGGTGTGAGCCCACCTGGACCTGGTGGGTGGGACTGGGGGTGGGGACCAAGCCTGATCCGTGGGCACGCTGGCTCTGGGTAGTCAGGGCTCTGCTGTGTGGCTCTGAGACAGACACTCAGAGTCTCTGGGCCTGTGTTTCCTCTCAGGACATGAAAAGAACCATAGCCTTTCTCTCGGGGTCATTGGGGAGTAATCTGATGACTTGTGTGAGGAGCTCAGCTCTGGGCCTGCCACAGAGCAAGCCCTCAAAAACATACATTTATTTTTATTTTATTTTATTTTATTTTTGAGACAGAGTTTCGCTGTTGTTGCCCAGACTGGAGTGCAATGGCACGATCTCGGCTCACCGCAACCTCCGCCCCCTGGGTTCAAGCAATTCTCCTGCCTCAGCCTCCCGAGTAGCTGGGA
>NW_022445792.1:0-2668 GCF_009761245.1 Sapajus apella | reverse complement strand
GGAGTCTTACTGCTAGTTATCATATGCCTGTATATGGCTGTAATTATCTGTTTACATATTCTCCAAAGAAAGGATTTCAGAACTGCTGCACACACGCCTCGGTTTAATTATGTAGGTTGATTGTATAGCTTGACAACCATTCTGCTAGATAGCTGCGTTTTTGTTTTAGAGCAATATATTTCTCATTATTGCCTGTAGTCCCTTTCTATCTGGAATATACAAACGCACCTCTTAGAAGAAACCTGTTTCTAACTAGCTGAATCTAAACATAGATTCAACTTCCTAAGTTGACCGAACACAAAGCAGAGCAGTATATACACAATGGAATATTATGCAGCCATCAAAAACGACGATTTTGGGTCCTTTGTAGGGACATGGATGAACCTGGAAACCATCATTCTCAGCAAACTGACAGATGAGCAGAAGATCAAACACAGCGTGTTCTCACTCATAGGCGTTTGTTGAACAATGAGAACACATGGACACAGGGAGGGGAGCACTACACACTTGGGTCAGTTGGGGGAAAACAGGGGAGTGACGGTGGGGCATGGGAAGATGGAGAGAGATAGCAAGGGGAGAAATGCCAGATGTAGGTGATGGGGAGGAAGGCAGCAAATCACACTGCCACATGTGTTTCTATAAAACAATTTTGCATGTTCTTCACATGTACCCCAAAACCTAAAATCCAATAAAATAAATAAATGGGGAAAAAAGTAAACTTTTCTTCTATGGTTTAATCGGAGTTTTACTGCCAATACTTATATGCTTGCATATTGGTGGAATTAACTGTTTACAGATTCTCCAAAGAAAAGATTTCAGAACTGCTGCAGACACACATCACTTTAACTCTGTAAGTTGATTGTACAGTTTGAGAATCATTCTGCTAGATAGCTGCATTTTGGTTTTAGAGCAAGATATTTCTCATTACAGCCTATACTACCATTCACTCTGGAATTTCCAAACGCAGCTTTTAGAAGGAACGTGTTTTTAACTGGCTGAATCTAAACATAGATGCAACTTCCTAAGGTGAACGAACACAAAGCAGAGCAGTTTCAAATAGACTTTTCTTCTGTGGTTTAAACGGAGTCTTACTGCTAGTTCTTATATGTCTGTATATGGTTGGAATTAGCTGTTTACAGATTCTGAAAGAAAGGATTTCTGAACTGCTGCACACACACATCAGTTTAACACTGTAAAGTCATTGTACAGCTTGACAAGCATTCTGCTAGATAGCTGGGTTTTTGTTTTAGAGCAAGATATTTCTCATTACAGCCTATAGTCCCATTCTCTCGGGAATGTCCAAACGTAGCTTTTAGAAGAAACGTGTTTATAACTCGCTGAATCTAAACATAGATGAAACTTCCTAAGGTGAACGAACACAAAGCAGAGCAGTTTGAAATAGACGTTTCTCCTGTGTTTTAAACTCAGTCTTACCGCTAGTTCTTATATGCCTGTATGTGGCTGGAAATATCTGTTTCCAGATTCTCCAAAGAAAGGATTTTTGAACTGTTGCACACACACATCAGTTTAACTCTGTAAGTTGATTGTACAGCTTGACAACCATTCTGTTAGAAACCTGCATTTTCCATTTGGAGCAAGAAATTTCTCATTTCACCTATACTCCCTTTCAATCTGAAATATCGAAAAACAGCTTTTAGTTGAAACGTGTTTCTCAATCGCTGAATCTAAACATAGATGCAACTTCCTAAGGTGAACGAACACAAAACAGAGCAGTTTGAAATAGACGTTTCTCCTGTGTTTAAAACGCAGTCTTACTGCTAGATCTTATATGCCTGTATGTGGCTGGAAATATCTGTTTCCCGATCCTCCAAAGAAAGGATTTCTCAACTGCTGCACACACACATCAGTTTAACTGTGTAAGTTGATTGTACAGCTTGAGAACCATTCTGGTAGATAGCTGGACTTTTGTTTTAGAGCAAGATATTTCTCATTACAGCCTATATTGCCAATCACTCAGGAATATACAAACGTAGCTTTTAGAAGAAACCTGTTTCTAACTATCTGAACCTAAATATAGAGGCAACTCCCTAAGGTCTAAGAACACAAAGCACAGCAGTTTGAAATATACGTTTCACCAGTGTTTTAAATGCAGTCTTACTGCTAGTTCTTATATGCTTGTATGTGGCTGGAAATATCTGTTTCCAGATTCTACAAAGAAAGGATTTTTGAACTGCTGCACACACATATCAGTTAACCTCTGAAAGTTGATTGTACAGCTTGACAACCATTCTGCTACATAGCTGCGTTTTTGTTTTAGAGCAAGATATTTCTCATTAGAGCCTATACTCCCATTAAAACCGGAATATCCAAACGCAGCTTTCAGAAGAAACGTGTTTCTCAATCGCTGAATCTAAACATAGATGCAGCTTCCTAAGGTGAACGAACACAAAGCAGAGCAGTTTCAAATAGTGGTTTCTTCTGTGGTTTAAACGGAGTCTTACTGCTAGATCTTATATGCCTGTACATGGCTTGAATTATCTGTTTACAGATTCTCCAAAGAAATGATTTCTGAACTGCAGCACCGACACATCAGTTTAAGTCTGTAAAGTGATTGTACAGCTTGACAACAATTCTGCTACGTACCTGCGTTTTTGTTTTAGAGCAAGATATTTCTCATTAGAGCCTATACTCCCATTCACTCTGGAAT
>NW_022445791.1:0-2668 GCF_009761245.1 Sapajus apella | reverse complement strand
AACCCCGTCTCTACTAAAAATACAAAAAATTAGCTGGGCATGGTGGCACGTGCCTGTAATCCCAGCTACTCAGGAGGCTGAGGCAGGAGAATTGCCTGAACCCAGGAGGCGGAGGTTGCGGTGAGCCGAGATCGCGCCATTGCACTCCAGCCTGGGTAACAAGAGCGAAACTCCATCTCAAAAAAAAAAATAATAATAATAGGAAGGCTGGGCGTGGTGGCTCACACCTGTAATCCAAGCACTTTGGAGGCCAAGGCAGGTGGATCCCCTGAGGTCGGGAATTCAAGACCAGCCTAACCAACATGGTGAAACCCCCGTCTTTACAGAAAATAAAAAATAAAAATAAATAAAAACAATAGGAAAGACACAGATGACAGAATGTGTAGACAAGAACACTGAAAAAAATATATAACTATGTTCCTTGAATTAAAGAAGCTAGGCCGGATGCAGAGGCTCATTCCTGTAATCCCAGCCCTTTGGAAGGCTGAGGTGGGTAGGCCACTGAGGTCAGGAGTTCTAGACCAGCCAGGCCAATGTCGTGAAACTCCATATCTATGAAAAATATAAAAATGAGCTATGTGTGGCAGCACGTGGCTGTAATCCCAGCTATTCAGGAGCTGAAGCACAGGAATCGCTTGAACCCAAAAGGTGAAGGTTGCAGTGAGCCGAAATCTCACGGTTGCACTCCAGCTTGAGCAACAGATCAAGACTCTGTCTCAAAAACTGGAATGAAATAAAATGGAGAAGCTAGGGGAACATATGAAATGATGAGGAGTTACATAGAAGACATTAAAAAGAAGATCTAAATTAAATTTAGATGAAAAATAAAGCCTGAGATGAAAATGTACTGGCGGGGGAAGATCCATTTGGCCGTTTAGGAACAGCTCAGGATTCCAGCTCCCAGTGAAAGTGCAGAGCGTGAGTGGACGCCGCATTTTTATTGCCCACAGACCAGGAGATCCCCAGGCGGAGGAGCCCCACATGTCGCCTGCGCAGCTGTTTTGGCTGGTGTGGGTGCTTTGTGCTGCGTGGCTGCTTTGTCAGCACCCAAGCGCCGCAGGTCTCCGTACAAAATACACTGATCTAGGTGGCCTTATAGCTGGCAATTGGAGCCCTGCGAAGTTGCCCATTCTTCTGTTGAAGAAGGGGACTGAACAGGGAGCCAGTCCAGGAGATTCCTGGGCAGAAAGCGCCAGGAATCTCAGCGCCGTTGTTTAAGCCAGCGCAGTGAGTCGCCGCAGGGGAAATCACACAGATTCCAGCTCGTTTTCAACAGGCGACTGGAACACCTGGGAGAGAGTTGAATGTTCCACTAAAAAAAAAAAAAAAGGCTATTAGGCAGGGATCCAGGTGATCAGGCTTGGCTGGTCCCTCCCCCACAAAAGAACGGCAATCAGAAACTGTCTGGATTGAGAGTTTTACAGAAAGCGCAGCTGAACCCGGGAAGGTCGATCTCTAGGGCAGGGGTGTCCGCAATTACTGAGGCACTGCACCACTATGGATTTAGTCCATCATTGCTGAGGCAGCCTGACATTTCCAAGGCAACCCGCCATTGCTGAGGCTGCCTGCCGTTGCCAAGGCAACATGCCCTTACTGAGAAAGTCCACCAATTCAGAGGTGGGCTGCCATTGCCGAGGCAGTTCTAACTACACCATATAAACAGGACTGCAGGGAAGTTCACTTGGCAGCTGGGCGGAGCCCATAGTAGCTCAGCAAAGCCGCTGCAGGCAGACACTGACTAGGCTGCCTCCTCACTAGGCAGGGCAGCCCTGAAGAAAAAGAAAAGGCAGCAGCACAATGGAAACTCATAAATAAAGCCCTAACTCCTTGGGACAGACCTCCTGGGACCAAAAAGCAGTTTAGGCATTCTGCTGCAGCAGACCTAAACTTACCTGCCCAGCAGCTCTGAATGAACAACGGAGCTCACAGCTCAGCACTAGAGCTCCTATAAGGACAGACTGTCTCCTCAAGCAGCTCCCTGACCCCTGTACATCCAAAGAGTCACCTCATAAAGGAGAGATCAGACTGACATTTGGCGGGTATACTTCTGGGACAAAGATAGCAGAAGAAACTGGTAGCAACCCTTACTGTTCTGCAGCTGCTGCAGGTGATCCCCAGGCAAGCAGGGCCGGGAGTGGACCTCAGCAGTCCTACAGCAGAGGGGCCAGACTGTTAGAAGGAAAAGTAAGAAACAGAAATAACTTCATCAACAAACAGAATGTCCTCTCAGAGACCCAATCTGAAAATCAGCAACTACAAAGACGACAGGTAGATAAATCCATAAATATGGGAAGAAACCACTGCAAAATGGATGAAAACAGTCGAAACCAGAACACTTCTCCTTCTACAAGGGATCACAACTCCTCACCAGCAAGAGAACAAGGCTGGATGGAGAATGAGTTTGATGAAATGACTGAATCAGGCTTCAGAAGGTGGGTAGTTAGAAACTTCTGTGAGCTAAAAGAACATGTTCTAACCCAATGCAAAGAAACCAAGAACTTTGAAAAAAGATTTGACAAAATGCTAACGAGAATGGGCAATTTGGAAAGGGATATAAGTGAATTGATGGAACTGAAAAACACAACACGAGAACTTCACGAAACGTGCACAGGTTTCAACAGCCGAATTGACCAAGCAGAAGAAAGGATATCAGAGGTCGAAGATCAAC
>NW_022445790.1:745-2668 GCF_009761245.1 Sapajus apella | reverse complement strand
CATTTAAGACCTAGCAGTAAGACTGCTAGGTCTTAAATGCCTGTGTAAGGCTGGAAATATCTATTTCCAGAGAACCCGAAGAAAAGATTTCAGAACCTCTGCACACACACATCAATTTAACTCCCTAAGATGATATTACAACTTGACAACCATTCTGCTAGATAGCTGCGTTTTTGTTTTAGAGCAAGATGTTTCTGATTACGGCCTGGAGGCTCTTTCACACTGGAATATCCAAATGCTGCTTTTAGAAGAAACGTATTTCTAACTTGCTGAATGTAAACATAGATGCAACTTCCAAAGGTGAACGAGTAGAAAGCAGTGCAGTTTGAACTAGACGTTTCTCCTGTGTTTTAAACGCAGTCTTACCGCTAGGTCTTCAATGCCTGTATAAGGCTGGAAATATCTGTTTCCAGATGCTCCAACGAAAGGATTTCTGAACTACTGCAAACACACGTCAGTTTAACTCTGCAAGAAGATTGTACAGCTTGACAACCATTTGTTAGATAGCTGTGTTTTTGTTTTAGAATAAGATATTTCTCATTACGGCCTTTAGTCTCAGTCATTCTGGAATATACAAACGCAACTTTTAGAAGAACCGTGTTTCCAACTCGCTGAATCTAAACATAGATGCAACTTCCTAAGGTGAACGAACACAAAGCAGAGCAGTTTGTACTAGAGGTTTCTCCAGTGTTTTAAACGCAGTCTTACTGTTAGTTCTCATATGCCTGTATGTGGCTGGAAATATCTGTTTCCAGATTCTCGAAGCAAAGGATTTCTGAACTGCTGCAAAAACACATCGGTTTAAGTCTGTATGTTGATTGCACAGCTTGACAACCTTACTGCTATATAGCTGCGTTTTTGTTTTAGAGCAAGATGTTTCTGATTACGGCCTGCAGGCTCTTTCATACTGGAATATCCAAAAGCAAATTTAGAAGAAACGTGTTTCTAACTCGCTGAATCTAAACATAGATAGAACTTCCAAGGGTGAACGAACACAAAGCAGAGTAGTTTGAACTAGCCGTTTCTCCTGTGTTTTAAACGCAGTCTTACTGCTAGGTCTGAAATGCCTGGGTAAGGCTGAAAATATCTGCTTCCATATTCCACAAAGAAAAGGTTTCAGAAACTCTGCACACACACATCAATTTAACTCTATAAGATGATTTTATAGCTTGATAACCATTCTGCTAGATAGCTGCGTTTTTGCTTTAGAGCAAGATAAGTCTCATTACAGACTTTAGTCCCAGTCACTCTGGAATATCCAAACGCAGATTTTAGAAGAAACGTTTTTCTAACTAGCTGAATATAAACATAGATGCAACTTCCTAAGGTTAACGAACACAAAGAAGAGTAGTTTGTACTAGACGTTTCTCCAGTGTTTTAAAGGCACTTTTACTGTTAGTTCTCATATGCCTGTGTCAGGCTGGAAATATGTGTTTCCAGATTATCCGAAGAAAATATTTCAGAACCTCTGCACACATACATCAATTTATCTCCATAAGATGATTTTACAACTTGACAACCATTCTGCTAGATAGCTGCGTTTTTGTTTTAGAGCAAGATGATTCTGATTACGGCCTGCAGGCTCTTTCACACTGGAATATCCAAATGCTGCTTTTAGAAGAAACGTGTTTCTAACTCGCTGAATCTAAAGTTAGATGCAACTTCCTAAGGTGAACGAATAGAATGCAGTGCAGTTTGAAATACACGTTTCTCCTGTGTTTTACATGCAGTCTTACCGCTAGGTCTTAAATGCCATTATAAGGCTGGAAATATCTGTTTCCAGATTCTCCAACGAAAGGATTTCTGCACTACTGCTCTCACACGTCAGTTTAAGTCTTTAAGAAGATTGTACAGCTTGACAACCATTCTGCTAGATAGCTGCGTTTTTGTTTTAGAGCAAGATATTTCTCATTACCGCCTTTA
>NW_022445790.1:0-735 GCF_009761245.1 Sapajus apella | reverse complement strand
TCAGTCATTCTGGAATATCCAAACGCAGCTTTTAGAAGAAACGTGTTTCTAACTCACTGAATCTAAACATAGATGCAACATCCTAAGGTGAACCAACTAAAAGCAGAGCAGTTTGAACTAGATGTTTCTCCTGTGTTTTAAATGCAGTCTTACTGCTAGTTCTTATAAGACTGTATATGGCTGGAAATATCTGTTTCCAGTTTCTCCATCGAACGGATTTCTGAACTACTACACACACACGTCAGTTTAACTCTGTAAGAAGATTGCACAGCTTGACAACCATTCTGCCAGATAGGTGCGTTTTTGTTTTAGACCAGGATATTTCTCATTACGGCCTTTAGTCTCAGTCATTCTGGAATATCCAAACGCAGCTTTTAGATGAAACGTGTTTCTAACTCTCTGAATCTAAACATAGATGCAACTTCCGAAGGTGAACGAACACAAAGCAGAGCAGTTTGAACTTGGTGTTTATCTTGTGTTTTAAACGCAGTCTTACTGCAAGGTCTGAAATGCCTGTATATGGCTGGAAATATCGGTCTTCAGATTCTTGAAGCAAAGGATTTCTGAACTGCTGCAAACAAACATCTGTTTAACTCTGTATGTTGACTGCACAGCTTGACAACCATTTCGCTAGATAGCTGCGTTTTTGTTTTTGAGCAAGATATTTCTCATTACGGCCTTTAGTCTCAGTCATTCTGGAATATCCAAACGCAGCTTTTAGAAGAAACGTGTTGC
>NW_022445789.1:0-2659 GCF_009761245.1 Sapajus apella | reverse complement strand
CTGGTACTTATGGCTAATAAAAATAGCTGTAATTAATATTATATCATGAAATTATGGCATTGTCCTGTTTGAGAATACTGGTTATTATCAGCTTTCATAGTTGGAAGAGAAAATCTTTTCAAATGGATAAATAGATGGAAACAGAGAAGATTCAAGTGTCCAAATTACTGGTGACCAACTAATTTACCTAGCATGATTGAACAAGGGAAGCCTTAGTAATTATCTAACTCCATTTCTTTATTTTACAGTTAGGAAAAAATGTAGTTCTTTTATTCATTCATTCAACAACTATTTATTGAGCACCCACTATGTGCTATTCATGTTCTAGGTGTTGGGAATAGACCTAAGAACAAGTGGATAAGGGCCTTTCTTTCTGGAGCTGGTGTGGTTGATTTGGGAAGGCCTCTTTGAAAAGATGGCATTTCAGCTGAAAGATGTATGACAAGAAAGATTGGGAGAATCTTGTTTTTTCTTTTCTTTTTTTTTTTTTTTTTAAATATATTTGTTTCAAACAGCTATGTGGAAATGTCACATAGACAAATGATGTTAAGAGTCTGGCTTATAGATGGTAGTTAGAATCACGTGACTGAGCTGAGTGAATTCAAAGAGGCTAAAGCATGGATAGAGAGATAAGAAATGAATCAACCAAACCAAGCCCAGGTCCAGATGATTCACACCCAAATTCTACCAGAGGTACAAAGAGTAGCTGGTACTGTTTCTTCTGAAACTGTCCCAAACAATAGAAAAAGAGAGACTCCTCCCTAACTCATTTTATGAGGCCAGCATCCTTTTGATACCAAAACCTGGAAGAGACACAACAAAAAAGAAATATTTCAGGCCCATATCCCTGATGAACACATCCATGTGAAAATCCTCAATAAAATGCTGGCACACTGAATCCAGCAGCACATCAAAAAGCTTATCCACCACAATCAAGTCGGCTTCATCCCTGGGTTGCAAGGCTGGTTCAACATATGCAAATCAATAAACCCAATTCATCACATAAACAGAACCAATGACGAAAGCTACATGATTATCTCACTAGATGCAGGAAAGGCCTTTGATAAAATTCAATACCCCATTCATATTAAAAACTCTCAATAAACTAGGTATCAATGGAATGTATCTCAAATTATTAGTCTAATAGTAGAAGTGTTCCTCTGTCTTTTCTGTTAAAAATAGACTATGGGACCTCATATAGTGATAAATTATGAAATAGCACGTATTCCTCTCTCATCCCTATTTACATTGACATAAATTTTTTGCTATGACTAAATAAATCTAACACTAACAGCAGGTGTTTGTCAATGTAGCTCTGAAAAAAATGGTACTGGTACTTATGGCTAATAAAAATAGCTGTAATTAATATTATATCATGAAATTATGGCATTGTCCTGTTTGAGAATACTGGTTATTATCAGCTTTCATAGTTGGAAGAGAAAATCTTTTCAAATGGATAAATAGATGGAAACAGAGAAGATTCAAGTGTCCAAATTACTGGTGACCAACTAATTTACCTAGCATGATTGAACAAGGGAAGCCTTAGTAATTATCTAACTCCATTTCTTTATTTTACAGTTAGGAAAAAATGTAGTTCTTTTATTCATTCATTCAACAACTATTTATTGAGCACCCACTATGTGCTATTCATGTTCTAGGTGTTGGGAATAGACCTAAGAACAAGTGGATAAGGGCCTTTCTTTCTGGAGCTGGTGTGGTTGATTTGGGAAGGCCTCTTTGAAAAGATGGCATTTCAGCTGAAAGATGTATGACAAGAAAGATTGGGAGAATCTTGTTTTTTCTTTTCTTTTTTTTTTTTTTTTTAAATATATTTGTTTCAAACAGCTATGTGGAAATGTCACATAGACAAATGATGTTAAGAGTCTGGCTTATAGATGGTAGTTAGAATCACGTGACTGAGCTGAGTGAATTCAAAGAGGCTAAAGCATGGATAGAGAGATAAGAAATGAATCAACCAAACCAAGCCCAGGTCCAGATGATTCACACCCAAATTCTACCAGAGGTACAAAGAGTAGCTGGTACTGTTTCTTCTGAAACTGTCCCAAACAATAGAAAAAGAGAGACTCCTCCCTAACTCATTTTATGAGGCCAGCATCCTTTTGATACCAAAACCTGGAAGAGACACAACAAAAAAGAAATATTTCAGGCCCATATCCCTGATGAACACATCCATGTGAAAATCCTCAATAAAATGCTGGCACACTGAATCCAGCAGCACATCAAAAAGCTTATCCACCACAATCAAGTCGGCTTCATCCCTGGGTTGCAAGGCTGGTTCAACATATGCAAATCAATAAACCCAATTCATCACATAAACAGAACCAATGACGAAAGCTACATGATTATCTCACTAGATGCAGGAAAGGCCTTTGATAAAATTCAATACCCCATTCATATTAAAAACTCTCAATAAACTAGGTATCAATGGAATGTATCTCAAATTATTAGTCTAATAGTAGAAGTGTTCCTCTGTCTTTTCTGTTAAAAATAGACTATGGGACCTCATATAGTGATAAATTATGAAATAGCACGTATTCCTCTCTCATCCCTATTTACATTGACATAAATTTTTTGCTATGACTAAATAAATCTAACACTAACAGCAGGTGTTTGTCAATGTAGCTCTGAAAAAAATGGT
>NW_022445788.1:0-2669 GCF_009761245.1 Sapajus apella | reverse complement strand
ACACCCACTTTGGTAAATCGGTCCGTGTGCTTTAGTTTCTTTGAAAACGAGGCAGTTGAACTAATCAATGCAGTCCCTTTCTGCCTAAAATTGAGTGGTCAGTGTAATCTTAGTTTGGTAGATTCTCAACTGAAACTGAATAGGTGATGGAAGGAAGAATAAGGAAAAAACCTGGACCTTCAGTCAACCTGGGGAAGTGTTCCAGTGGGAATTGTCATCAATTAGAGAGCAACCTATTGAGTTAGGTTCTTATTAAAGAATATTAATCCAAAAATCTAGATTTCCCTATTAATACAGCATTAGAAAAAAAGATTTATTTTCTTCACTTTGGAAACGTGCAGAGCAAGCATACAGCTGGCAGAGCATACAAGCTGAAGGAAAAATTGAAATACCATTTTAAACCACTAAAGACGTGTGTTGGGAACATAATGCAACCTAGAGTAGGCAGCATGGAGATACAGTCTCTGTGTGCCACCACGCCCAGCTAACTTTTGTACTTTTTGTAGTACCAATAATGTCTGCAAAATGAGCTTCCTTAGGCTGAATTTTTATTTTAGTCATACATGACAGACAGAACATAGCCTATACCTGGGCTTACTTCACCTAAAAGCCTTAACAGAGTTTTGTGTTTACAGAAGTAAATAGGGTAACAACTAGTTCTGATCTATTTTGAGCTTTTACAAACTACACAGTAGGAAAGGATTTCAAAAGAACAAGCAGTAATTATATAAAGATTTTCATAGATGAAAGTTAAGCAAATGAATGTATAACTTATTTGGATTATGGTATTACTTTGTGGCACATTTAAAATTATTACTTTGATGATTTTGAAAATTCCAGGCACCATTAGACTCCATCCTTCTGGACAGTATTTCTCTAATTCTATACATATTTATCGTTTTTTTGGTTAGCATCCACCTGTTAATCAATTAAACAATACTACATTATTCTAGGACAGGAGCCAGGAACTTTGGTCTTATGGCATAAAACTACTCTATTACTCTTTGTGTAAAATATATTCCACTACTGGTTCCTAGATACCTATGTCAGAGAGTACTTAAAATTGTTCCCTTTGCCGTTGCTTGAGTGTCATTGAAAAATAAAAGAAAAAATCAAGTCATGTATATCTGATACAACTCAACAAGACAGTGGGTCTCCGTGGGGTTCCAGGACTATCTTTATTAGAATCACTCAGGATGCTTATTGAAAACCCAGATTCCTGGGCACTAGTCGACACATAAAAGAATCAGCATGTGCTATGTCAGAGTACTACAATCTGCCTTTTATCAGTGTTCATAGGTGATCCCTAAGAACCATTGCCGTGGGCCTTTAATACCTCTCATTTTTGTTAAGAACTTCATTATGATTCAGCAAATGCAAAAATAATTCAGATATGCTGATACTTATACCAGAACAAGTAATTTAATCAGGTTTTATTCTGTGTTTCTAATTTACAAATAACAAACCCATACTTTTCCTATGCTAAAGGTGAAGTAAATTCACTAACATTAAATCAGCACTAGTAACTATGACAACTAACATTACTAGACCCATTTTATCATTGAAATAAAATAAGAATTAAATGCCCAGGGTCCTTATTGATCGTATATGTGTCATAAAGATATAAATACTCCTGTGTATTTCTGAGTAACCATAGTTTCTTACACATCATAGTTTGTAAGATCTGTGTAGGTCTGTGTCCTAGTCAGCACAAATCTAAGCCATCAGAAAGTTATTTGCCCCCTCCTTCAGAAAAATCACGTGGAATGCTTTAAACACCTGGCATTTGAAATTGTGTCAGTGTCATGTATTTGTGTGTGTTTACTGATTCGCTGTCTGCATCCTGACCCGCAAGGTGAGAACTGTATGAGTGCAGGGGCTCTGTCTTACCACTGAAGCACCAGCACCTAAAATAGTGGCTAGTGGATACAGGTGCTTCACAAATATTTATTAAATAAACAAAATGAAAGGGAATCATCCCACATTAAGACAGTGCATAATATAAAACTTCACCCTAAATCCTCAATAAATATTTGAAACCACAATGTTTATTTTCAATAGTCATGTAAATGTGTCAGTTTGCTTTATTAGCCAAAGTTTGTAGCATCATACTGCCCTTTTATGCTATTTGGTGCCTGGAAAATATGCAGCAGAGGCTTTTCTTTCCTTCTTGTCTCCTAACATTTCTGGGGCTCAGAGGGGAGACAGAAAGGGAACAATGTTCGTGAGTCTTCACTGCTGTATTGCTCTCATAGGTCAAAGGCTACGTTAGAATCATCACATCCTTCCTGAAATATGTTGCCAGCCTGTCCGTGGAAGCAGAGCTCTGATAACTTTGTCTTAAAGAGTGTCTAATGCACTAGACATTTATTTAAGATCGCTTGTGTGCTAATAATGAGACATTCAACACAGTGCCCAATTTCCTATATTTAAACTTATCTGTTAGGTCACCTTTACGACAAAACATTTCTATTTTTTTCCTTTTATGCTTCTTTCCCTAATAAACTGTGGAAAAACTCAGAAAGAAAATTGAAAACATTTTAAGATTGCAAAAGTGTAGTTAACCTTTTGAAAATGCTGCAACGTCAAGCAATGTATTTACAAAGCAATGCTGACATTTTTAAAACAGAAAACATTCAATACATTAATTTCATTGTATTATCTCTAAG
>NW_022445787.1:0-2669 GCF_009761245.1 Sapajus apella | reverse complement strand
CCGAGCCTCAACATTTTACATCTACAAAAAATTTTCAATACTCATCAGTTCCTAGCTAGAATACTCCAACTTTTAGGATATTTTACCTACATTTGTGTGATGAAACAGGTTGATGACACTACAGGTACCAATTTTCAGAGGAGGAGAAGTAATTTATACCAGTCCTAGGGTATATAAGTGGCTTATCTGAAAACTGGAATCTCCTGAGCCTGTGCCCTGGATTCAGCCTAAATCAGTCTTTTATCAAATACTTATTGACTATCTACTACAGGCAAACCAATTTAACATTCAGAAAACAAAGACACATACTTGATATATCCTATCTTAAAGCAACTTTCAATTTCCTTTAATACAAGGCAGAACAGTGAGTGGTTAATTCTGATTGAAGGTGCTAAGAAAAACTTCATAAAGGAAATGGGATTTTAGTTGAGCCATAATGAATGAACAGAATTTTATTAGAAGAGGATTAGAAGAAGGGGACTTAAGGCTGAGAGAAGACAACAAGCTGGAGTATGAGATACTCTGGAGGAACAATGAATACACTTCTGTGGCTAGGCATGAACAAGTAACAGCCCTCCTTACTTCAGACCAGGAAGATCCCGGACACTGGCTCCTATTTCTTCTGCTTCTGGGTACAGCTTCTCCACCAGTTCCAAAGGGCCCCAGATGGTTTTGTTATAACTCAAAAATGATTTTCTTACTGAAAAGAAAAAACACACATAATGCACACAATGTCAACATATAAAACTGCAGTAACTTCTTTTTAAATATTTAGTTTCAACATTTCTAACTTAACATACAATTATTCAGAGACCTTTCCTCTCTTTTATCACTACATATCCCAGTGAATCTGGAGCCTGTGCAAGTAGGATCCTGTCGCCCATCTGCTATTTTTTTTCCACAACATAAGAAGGCACAGTGACAATCCTTTCATATCAAATATGCAGTCAGAAAATTAAAGTGAGGCCGGGCGCCGTGGCTCATGCCTGTAATCCTAGCACTTTGGGAGGCCGAGGTGGGTGGATCACCTGAGGTCAGGAGTTCAAGACCAGCCTGGCCATAATGGTGAAACCCCATCTCATAAAAAAACTAAAGTGAAAAATGACCACATTCATTCTCTACCGCTACCAAAATAAAGACTGGTAGCCCTAGCTGATTAATCTTTGTAAGTTTATTAAACACAAATACTTTTTTTTTTTTTTGCTATGTTAACCAGGCTGGTCTTGAACTCCTGGCCTCAAGCATTCCTCCCATCTCAGGTCTCCCAAGGAGCTGGGATTACAGGCATGAGCTACCACACCCAGCCTAAGAAGTTATTTTAATTTTAAATATGAAAAATTGTGAATTTGCTTTTCCTTTTATTTTGTTCTGAGATTTGGTCAATATAAAACCATGAAACTGTCATACGTTTCTTTATTATTACTGATCAGATCTCCTGCAAATACAGGGTGCCTACCATATGCACCACCCCAAGATAGGCAATTTTTCCTAGGGGAGAAAACAACATGCACAAAGTAGTTTTATAATGATTCATCCAGATAAGCCTATAACTGCTAGGACATGGTTCAACATATGTTGTGAAGTAAAGGATAATACAGTCTAAAAAGAGTTTAAAATTTAACTATTTTGGCCATCATTTGGGAAACTCCATTTCATAAGGCTTGGGGAAAATCAAGATGCATTCCTGGGTGACAGAGTGAGACCCCATCTCAAAAAAAAGAGGAATGTGGTTAAATAAATTACGCTGTATGTATACCATAAAATATTGCACAGCCATTAATCCTGATACAGACGTCTATGTAAATGGAAAGATCTCCAAGCCATATCAATACCTTTTTTTTTTTTTTTTTTTTTTTTTTTTTTTGAGAGAGTGTCTTCCTTTTTCACTCAGGCTGGAGCGCAGTGGCACAATCTTGGCTCACCGCAACCTCTGCCTCCCAGGTTCAAGCAATTCTCCTGCCTCAGCCTCCCAAGTACCTGGGATTACAGGTGTGTGCCACCACACTCTGCTAATTTCTATATTTTTAGTAGAGACGAGGTTTCATCATGTTGGTCAGGTTGGTCTTGAACTTCTGACCTTGGGATCCACCCGCCTTGGCCTCCCAAAGTGCTGGGGATTACAGGCGTGAGCCACAGCACCCGGCCCATATTATTACTTTAAAAACAAAAAAAAAATTTTTTTTGAGACAGTGTCTCACTCTGTCTCCCAGACTGAAGCGTAGTGGCATGATCTCAGCTCACTGCATCCTCTGCCTCCTGAGTTCAAACAGTTCTCCTGCCTCAGTCTCCCAAGTAGCTGGGACTACAGGTGTGTACAACCACTGGCTAATTTTTGTATTTTTAGTAGAGATGGGGTTTCACTATGCTGGTCAGGCTGATCTGGAACTCCTGACCTCAAGTGATCCTCTAGCCCCAGCTTCGCAAAGTGCTGGGGTTACAGGTGTGAGCCATCGAGCTAAGACACTTTTTTTTTTTTTTTTTTTTTTTTAAAGAAGGACGTCACAGAATACTACTAATAGCATGATTACAATTAGAGTAAAAGAAAACAAAAACAGAAAAGGGATAAAAGAATATCTGATTATCCCGTTCTCTTTTTTTTGAGATGGAGTCTTGCTCTGTTGCCCCAGGCTGGAGTGCAATGACATGATCTCAGCTCACTGCAACCTCTG
>NW_022445786.1:0-2669 GCF_009761245.1 Sapajus apella | reverse complement strand
GTTTAGAAGCGATCTTAAGGTGATTCTTATCAGCCTGTATATGGCTGGAAATATCTCGTTCCAGATTCTCCAAGGAAAGGGTTTCTGAACTGCTACATTCACACATCTGTCTAACTCTGTAAGTTGAATACACACCTTGGCAATCATTCTTCTTCATAGCTCCGTTTTTGTTTTAGAGCCAGATATTTCTCATTACACCCTATACACCCAATAACCCAGGAATATCCAAAAGCAGCTTTTAGAAGAAACCTGTTTCTAACACGCTGAATCTAAACATAGATGAAACTTCCTATTGTGAACCAAACACAGCAGAGCAGTTTGAAAGAGACGTTTCTCCTGTTGTTTAGATGCGATTTAACCACTAAATTTTATGAGCCTGTATGTGGCTGGAATTATTCCTTTCCATATTCTCCAAAGAAAGTGTTTCTGAACTGCTACATTCACACATATGTGTAACTCTGTAGGCTGAACATACACCTTGACAATCATTCTGCTACATAGCTCCGTTTTTGTTTTTGAGCCAGATATTTCTCATTAAACCCTATACACCCATTCACTCAGGAATATCCAAACGCAGCTTTTTGGAGAAACGTATTTCTAACTCACAGAATCGAAACATAGATGCAACTTCCTAAGGTGAACGAACACACAGTGGAGCAGTTTCCAACAGACGTTTCTCGTTTGATTTAGATACGACCTTAAAGCTAATCCTTAAGAGACTATATATGGCTGGAAATATCTCTTTCCAGATTCTCCTAAGAAATGGTTAGTGAAATGCTACAGTCACACAATTGTTTAACTCTGTAAGTTTAATATACACCTTGACAATCATTCTGCTACATAGCTCCGCTTTTCCTTTAGAGCCAGATATTTCTCATTACACCCATTATTCCCATTCACTCAGGAATATCCAAAGGCAGGTTTTGGAAGAAACGTGTTTCTAACTCGCTGAATGTAAACATAGATGCAACTTCCGAAGCTGAACAAACACACAGCAGAGCAGTTTGAAAGAGACGTTTCTAATGTGATTTAGACGCGATCTTATAGTTAATTCTTAGAGTCTGTATATTGCTGGAAATATCTCTTTCCAGATTCTCCAAAGAAAGGGTTATTCAACTGCTACTTTCACACAATTGTTTAACTCTGTAAGTTTAATATACACCTTGACAATCATTCTGCTACATAGCTCCGTTTTTGTTTTAGAGCCAGATATTTCTCATTACACTGTATACTCCCATTCACTCAGGAATATCGACACGCAGCTTTTAGAAGAAACGTGTTTCTAACTCGCTGAATCGAAACATAGATACAACTTCCTAAGGTCAGCGAACACACAGCAGAGCAGTTTGAAATAGACGTTTCTCCTATGGTTTAGACGCGATCCTATCGCTAATTCTTATGAGCCTGTTTAGGGCTCTAAATATCTCTTTCCAGATTCTCCAAAAAAAGGGTTTCTGAACTGCTACATTCACACATCTGTTTACCTCTATATTTTGAATATACACCTTGACAATCATTCTGCTACATAACTCCGTTTTTTAGTGCCAGATATTTCTCATTACACCCTATACTCCAAATAACCCAGGAATACCCAAACGCAGCTTTTAGAAGAAACCTGTTTCTAACTCGCTGAATCTAAACATAGATGCAACTTCCTAATGTGAACCAAACACAGCAGAGCAGTTTGAAAGAGACGTTTCTCCTGTGGTTTAGACGCTATCTTACCGCTAATTCTTTTGAGCCTGTTTATGGCTGGAAATAACTCTTTCCAGATTCCCCAAATAAAGGTTTCCTGAACTGCTACATTCACACATCTGTTTATCTCTACATGTTGAATATATCGCTTGACAATCATTCGGCTACATAGCACCGTTTTTGTTTTAGAGCCAGATATTTCTCATTACACCCTATACTCCCTTTCATTCAGGAATATCCAAACGTAGATTTTAGAAAAAACGTGGTTCTAACTCGCTGAATCTAAACATAGATGCAACTTCCTAAGGTGAAGGAACACAGAGCAGAGCAGTTTGAAAGAGAGGTTTCTCCTGTGGTTTAGACGCGATCTTAAAGCTAATTCTTATGAGCTTGTATATGGCTGTAAATATCTCTTTCCAGATTCTCCAAGGAAAGGGTTTCTGAACTGCTACCTTCAAACATCTGTGTAACTATGTAAATTGAATGCACACCGTGACTATCATTCTTCTACATAGCTACGTTTTTGTTTTAGAGCCAGTTATTTCTCATTACACCCTATATTCCCAACAACCCAGGAATATCCAAACGCAGCTTTTTGGAGAAACGTGTTTCTAACTCGAAGAATCTTACCATAGATACAACTTCCTAAGGTGAACAAACACACAGTGGAGCAGTTTGAAAGAGACGTTTCTCGAATGATTTAGATGCGATCTTAAAGCTAATTCTTAAGGGTCTGTATATGGCTGGAAATATCTCTTTAGAGATTCTCCAAAGAAAGGGTTAGTGAACTGCTACATTCACACAATTGTTTAACTCTGTAAGTTTAATATACACCTTGACAATCATTCTGCTACATAGCTCCGTTTTTGTTTTAGAGCCAGATATTTCTCATTAAACCCTATACTCCCATTCACTCAGTAGGATCCAAACGTAGCTTATACAAGAAACGTGTTTCTAACTCGATGAATCTAAAC